>NC_084551.2:10625000-10790000 GCF_033978685.3 Nerophis lumbriciformis | reverse complement strand
AGTTCTGAATAATATATATATATATATATATATACACACATACATATATACACATACATATATACACATGCATATATACATATATATATATATATATATATATTTACACATACATACATATACACACACACGTGTATATATATATACACACATATATATATATATATATATATACACACATACACACGTATATATATATATATATACACATACACACGTGTGTATATATATATATATATATATATATATATATATATATATATCGTATATACATATATATTATTTTTTCCGGTCGCTTTTGGGGCCTGCTTGTCCGGCAGTGTCGGCGTCTCAGGCTGCTGCACCTGGGCTGCGTGTCTGAGGCTCTTGGGTCCCGCCGTCCACCCCTTCCGGATGCCCGTCTTGGTTGGGGTTTGCTGGGTCTAGTCCCTGCGTCTGTCGTGGCAGCTCGGTGCACTGCATGGTATTCTGCAGTGTTGTAAGGCGGCCAGCTGCTGGGAAAGTGACCTTGTGTTTCAGCAGCGTGTCTGGGTGCTCTCATTTTTTTAAATTTTCTTCTTCCTCTTCCCTCGGAGAGAGGACCCGTCAGGGCAAATGCTGGATGTTCCATCTCCATCGTTGGGCTCCCAGGTGAGGTGGGTGGTCCCTGCGGTGGCCTTTGTTGGGGCGGGTTGAGGCAGGCCTCGCCTTGCTCTCCTGGGTGGGGTCCCTTGTTCCCTGGGCTCTATGGGTTGGGCTGTGTGGGTGGCTGGGGCCGTACCTTGTCTCCCGTACACACTGGGAGACAAATATATTCTATATACAAATACACATACATACTCACACATACACACAATTATTCATATATATTGTATGTACATACATACGTACATTCATTAATACATACATACGCGCACAAATTGGTACTAACCCACATACATAGATCCATACATTCCCATATACATACACAAATACAGTACATACATATACACACTCACAATACATACATCCACATGCACATACAGTGTACAAACATACCTATACACACACTGTACATATACAAGCACATATGCATACATACACTCATGCATATAATCACATTTCATCAAAATATAAAATTTTTCCCCAAGGGGTTACTGGGTAAAACACTGACAAAGCTTAACCTATTGTACTATAACAATCTACAAGGTTAATACAGTTTGCTTCTCTTTGTTTCCCTCCATTTATTTGCTTTCTTTTGTAATTCTAGTTATCATTACATACAAACCCCGTTTCCATATGAGTTGGGAAATTGTGTTAGATGTAAATATAAACGGAATACAATGATTTGCAAATCATTTTCAACCCATATTCAATTGAATGCACTACAAAGACAAGATATTTGATGTTCAAACTCATAAACTTTATTTTTTTTTTTGCAAATAATAATTAACTTAGAATTTCATGGCTGCAACACGTGCCAAAGTAGTTGGGAAAGGGCATGTTCACCACTGTGTTACATGGCCTTTCCTTTTAACAACACTCAGTAAACATTTGGGAACCGAGGAGACACATTTTTTAAGCTTCTTTCCCATTCTTGCTCGATATACAGCTTGAGTTGTTCAACAGTCCGGGGGTCTCCGTTGTGGTATTTTAGGCTTCATAATACGCCACACATTTTCAATGGGAGACAGGTCTGGACTACAGGCAGGCCAGTCTAGTACCCGCACTCTTTTACTATGAAGCCACGTTGCTGTAACACGTGGCTTGGCATTGTCTTGCTGAAATAAGCAGGGGCGTCCATGGTAACGTTGCTTGGATGGCAACATATGTTGCTCCAAAACCTGTATGTACCTTTCAGCATTAATGGCGCCTTCACAGATGTGTAAGTTACCCATGTCTTGGGCACTAATACACCCCCATACCATCACAGATGCTGGCTTTTCAACTTTGCACCTATAACAATCCAGATGGTTCTTTTCCTCTTTGGTCCGAAGGACACGACGTCCACAGTTTCCAAAAACAATTTGAAATGTGGACTCGTCAGACCACAGAAAACGTTTCCACTTTGTATCAGTCCATCTTAGATGAGCTCAGGCCCAGCAAAGCCGACGGCGTTTCTGGGTGTTGTTGATAAACGTTTTTCACCTTGCATAGGAGAGTTTTAACTTGCACTTACAGATGTAGCGACCAACTGTAGTTACTGACAGTGGGTTTCTGAAGTGTTCCTGAGCCCATGTGGTGATATCCTTTACACACTGATGTCGCTTGTTGATGCAGTACAGCCTGAGGGATCGAAGGTCACGGGCTTAGTTGCTTACGTGCAGTGATTTCTCCAGATTCTCTGAACCCTTTGATGATATTACGGACCGTAGATGGTGAAATCCCTAAATTCCTTGCAATAGCTGGTTGAGAAAGGTTTTTCTTAAACTGTTCAACAATTTGCTCACGCATTTGTTGACAAAGTGGTGACCCTCGCCCCATCCTTGTTTGTGAATGACTGAGCATTTCATGGAATCTACGTTTATACCCAATCATGGCACCCACCTGTTCCCAATTAGCCTGTTCACCTGTAAGATGTTCCAAATAAGTGTTTGATGAGCATTCCTCAACTTTATGAGTATTTATTGCCACCTTTCCCAACTTCTTTGTCACGTGTTGCTGGCATCAAATTCTAAAGTTAATGATTATTTGCACAAAAAAATAATGTTTATCAGTTTGAACATCAAATATGTTGTCTTTGTGGCATATTCAACTGAATATGGGTTGAAAATGATTTGCAAATCATTGTATCCCGTTTATATTTACATCTAACACAATTTCCCAACTCATATGGAAACGGGGTTTGTATATGTATTGTTGCATTTCAAACAATTGTATTGTTGATAATAGACGTAATTATTATTATTCATTATCAATAGTGCTATTTCTGTAGGTATTTTTATTGCTCCATGTGTAGTGCAATAATGTTAATTGTCATTTCTGTGTTAATATTTAATTTACTGCTTCAATATCACTTTTTGTACCATATATGTACATGTCGGATTTGCTGATGCTGTTCTGTTTTTGTGGTTGTTGTTGTTGTCTCTTTGTCTTATCCCGCTCTCGTTCCCGCAATTTCCCCCTCTGTCTTCCATCTAGCTCCTCCTGCTTCGGTCTGGCTGTGCACAACATTAATATAAATCCATTTATCCATCCATCCATTTTTCTACCGCTTGCACATTCAAAATGGCCTTTTTATTGTGGGCAGCCTAAGGCACACCTGTGCTATAATCATGCTGTTTAATCAGCATCTTGATATGCCACACCTGTGAGGTGAGATGAATTATCTTGACAAATAAGAAGTGCTCACTAACACACATTTGGACAGATTTTTTAACAATATTTGAGAGGAATAGGTCTTTTGTGTATGTAGACAAAGTTTTAGAGCTTTTGAGTTCAACTCATGAAAAATGGGAGCAAAAACAAGTGCTGCGTTTACATTTTTGTTCAGTGTACATTAAAATATAATTCTTATATCTTGTTGAGATCTTTTTACATTTTTGACAGTCCAAATATGTTGTCATGCACACAGAAAGAAAATTCTCTGTCTCAATCGTCTGTCTTTGCAGCGCGATCACCTCATGTCTCTCATGCATTTGTGCATCACTGTGCCAGTTTGCACAAACATTCCAGACGTAAAACAGGGGCAACAAAACATTTTTAGTTTTGATGATTCACATTGAGTGCTAATGGATTATATTTGCATCTCCTTCTCCCAGTATTGTGCGTGGTCAAAAGTTTACATACACTTGTAAAGAACATAATGTCATGGCTGTCTTGAGTTTCCAATCATTTCTACAACTCTTATTTTTTTGTGATAGAGTGATTGGAGCACATACTTGTTGGTCACAAAAAACATTCATGAAGTTTGGTTCTTTTATGAATTTAAAATGTGACCAAATGTACTGGGTCAAAAGTATACATACAGCAATGTTAATATTTGGTTACATGTCCCTTGGCAAGTTTCACTGCAATAAGGCGCTTTTGGTATAAGGTCATTTTTGACCACTCCTCTTGACAAAATTGGTGCAGTTCAGCTAAATTTGTTGGTTTTCTTACAGGGGCTTGTTTCTTCAGCATTGTCCACATGTTTAAGTCAGGACTTTGGGAAGGCCATTGTAAAACCTTAATTCGAGCCTGATTTAGCCATTCCTTTACCACTTTTGACGTGTGTTTGGGGTCATTGTCCTGTTGGAACAACCAACTACGCCCAAGACCCAACCTCCGGGCTAATGAATTTAGGTTGTCCTGAAGAATTTGGAGGTAATCCTCCTTTTTCATTGTCCCATTTACTCTCTGTAAAGCACCAGTTCCATTGGCAGCAAAACAGGCCCAGAGCATAATACTACCACCACCATGCTTGACGGTAGGTATGGTGTTCCTGGGATTAAAGGCCTCACCTTTTCTCCTCTAAACATACTGCTGGGTAAACAGCTCAGTTTTTGTTTCATCTGACCACAGAACTTTCCTCCAGAAGGTCTTATCTTTGTCCATGTGATGTCAGATGAAACAAAAATTGAGCTGTTTGGCCACAATACCCAGCAATATGTTTGGAGGAGAAAAGGTGAGGCCTTTAATCCCAGGAACACCATTCCTACCGTCAAGCATGCATAGATCAATAAAGTGAAAAAGGATTGCGTAATTGAACATGGAAGTTGTTAGTACTACTGCAAAATAAATTAAGTCGCCACATCTTAAAATGATAGTTTTTTTACGTGAAAACAAATTAAAGTAATACATTAATAGATATATATATAGCGTAATATATTTGGTAGGGTTCTAGTCTTTTTATAGCGGTTACGTAGAGAAGACACAGACATCAGCGTGGATCTACGTTAGCTTTATTTTTCAACTCACTTATGTAAACAATTTACTCAATGTACGTAACATGTAAGCAAATATGCCACAGCGTCAATCGTAACCAAAATATATATTCATTTATTACATATATTCATTTATTACATATAGCCTCCACTTCAGCTGGCAAGCATGAATGATGTAGCTTGCCCAAAACTGACGAAAAAGTCACATACAGGTCGCATTGTGTTTAGATTGAAGTCACATTTGAAGAGATCCAACTGGATTTGGACTACCTCCTGATGTGGCTTGAATTTGATGTGAAAATAAGTTTGAAGCACTTTGGAGCGGCACTTTGGACTGGCAAAAAATCTGATTTGGTGTGCAGAGTAAACGAGGCCATTGACTACAGCTTTGGACTACAACTGGATAAAAATGGTGAACTTGCGCAAAGCTTTCAGGTAAACCTCGACCATATATGGAGATATCCACTGATGTAACTATGCAAAATATGTCAGTAAAGTCTCAAATTCAAAATAATTTGTTTAGAACAAATTTGGAAAAAGGCACGATAGCTCTATAAACATCTCCGCCATGGTTCTATGGTTTGATTATTGACTTGTCTTGTCTGTTTTATGATGTCTTATTTATTCGGTTCTTATTTCTGTCATCGTGGTTTTAAAGTCTTATGTGTTATTTTAGAAACCTGCCTTGGTACTACGGCTGAAAATTAGCATTTATGCTATGTCCGGTGCATTTACACTGTTGATTGAAGTGTTGGTTAATGTGCACTGTCCCAATTAAATAAATACATAAATAAAAAAAATTAAAAAACATTTTTTTCCAGGACTTATGGGGACCCCAAATAAACCAAAACAGGTACCAACAGGTAAGAAAAGTTGGTTTAACTTAATAGAACCCCCTTGAATACAAGTAAATTGCTTAATGTAACCCACACTGCAAAAAGTCAGTGTTCAAAAACGAGAAAAAAAAATACAAAAATGAGGGGTATTTTATTTGAACTAAGCAAAATTATCTGCCAATAGAACAAGAAAATTCGGCTACTCAAGACTTTCCAAAACAAGTAAAATTAGCTAACCTCAATGAACTCAATAATACCTTAAAACAAGTATATTCTCACTAATAACAAGTGCACTTTTCTTGGTAGAAAAAAAAGACCTTTTTTGCTCAATATGTTGAAAAATATTCTTAAATTAAGTCAATGCTAGTGTCATTATCTTGACATAATGATATGCGCTCAGCATTATATTTCTTGAAACCAGCAAACTTACACTAAAAACTAGTTTATTGTTCTTAATGGAAAGGCAACAAGGCAACCGCTTGTTACTCTCGGGGTCTACTAGCCGCTAAGGCAAATCATATTGTTCAAAAATGTATTTTTCCATCGATAACATGACATCATCGCGCCAAGTGCGTGCTCTTTCAGTCAATTAGTGCGCATATATACAGCCTTGGCCCCGGCCAAAAAATTTTTTATTGTAATTTTGAAGAATTTATCTGAATGTGCATGAACTATTTCTGTTCAAAATTGTTTGAAATATTAAATGTTTAAATATTAACTGTCAGTTTACTGTACTGTGCCAACTGTACTACTATACGAGTACGTATTTTCTCTTGTTTCATTGAAAATAAAACAGCAAAGTCCATTTGGCTGTCATCTGTTTTAATTATGAGACACATTCGTGTCAAAATCATGATTTATTTTTTTTCATGCTTGAAGTAAGAAATGATTACTTTAAAGAAGTAGTTTTATACTCGTGAGTGTTAATGACACAGCTTTGCATCAGTTGATATTCTAGTTTCAAGCATGTTTTACTCAATATAGGTCATCAAATCTCAGCAACAAGCTGTAATATCTTACTGAGATCATTTAGGACCAAAACCCTTAAAACAAGTAAATCTGCTTAGTGAGAAGAATTATCTTAGACCGAAAATAAGCAAATATCACCCTTATTTGAGATATTTCATATTACTTAGATTTCAGTTTTTGCAGTGCAACCGCACATTACAGTGTATCACAGGTACAAAGCACGTCTAAAACATTGATAAAGTCATACAATCACAAGACTCAAAACATTGCAACTTTTGCCGTAAAATCTGGCATTTTTTAGCCACATTAATACCACAAAAAATGTTTTTGTTGAAGTATTCCTTCATATAATATACAGCTACACTGAAAGCAGCTTTCTTTTAAAACTGTCCATTCTATTTAATTCCATTCCAAAAGCAGACTTTTTGATAAAGTGTATGATTTAGCTCCCATTAGATGGTGCAAGTGTAACCATGTGACCTAAAAAGGTATGTATTTTTAAAGGATTTAGTCGCCATTATGCCCTCATTTCTGCCACACATGTCATTTTGACCACAAACTACACTAACAGCTGTGGAAATCCCCTCCCTGGGGGCCATGTGACTCACTCCCGTATGCACGCATGTGTGCTCCGCCCTGCCCCCATAACCAGTGCTCTTGTCATTCTTCCAGCCGCTTCCTGGAACTCCTCCTCTTATGTAGCCCATGAATGTCCCAACCCTCCCCCAACTGTGATGTAACCGCTGACGGCTTCCTGTGGGTGTGTTCCATTCTAACCTCTCCCCGGGACCCACCCCCACCTTCTCTCTACCCCTCTAGATTGTCTGGTCGAACCAAGCCAGCTTGTGGGAGGGGACGAGCGCTCAGCTGTTCCTGCAGAGAGGGGAGACATGGGTAACGCACAAAAGAGGCCCCACGGCAAAGGGGACGGGGCTCCGCACAGCGATTCCACCAACTCCCATCCCGGACACTGGAGGAGCAAAGGTAGCAGCTCGGACAAGTCTAAAGTCCCGCAGGAGTCCAAGGTAGCTAATGGAACGAGCAAGAGGGGCTCGACGGTGTCGGGGCAGGCTGATCCGGCCAGTAGCAGCAAGGAGAGTCCAGCGTGTGGAAATGTTGGGGAACCTGTCAATCTTGATGCACTATGTGGAGCCCTCCCCTTGTCGCTCTCCCGCTTAAAGAACGAAGGAAATCTGCTGTTTAAGAATGGACAGTTTGGCGACGCACTGGAAAAATACTCTCAGGCTATTCAAGGATGTACAGATGCAGGTAAGCTCGATTGTGCGGTTATAGTCCCGGGTGTTTTATTTACAGTACTGCTTGTACTGTATTTCATGGTAAACAAGTCAGAGTAAAAACTAAATGACATTACTTGCACATGTTGCGACGCAACGCTGATAAACATTGAATGAACATCACTTCAGTGTATGACGGGTTGTAATGTTAAGGTCGTGACCTTGCAGGCGTTCCCGTCCGTTTCAGGCTAAGTCCAAACAAAAGCCCGTTTTGAGTTCTAGCACACGTGGAACCTCACCGCAGTTCCAACGTGGACCTGAGGAGCGACGCTCCTTCAAGAAGAGCGATGCGTCACTTTGCTGCAAATGGACGCTGTTTGTTTTGTTGCCGCAGCCTGGTGCTAAGCCTCTCTGCTCAGGTCTATCCGGGTCACATGACTGCAGGCCGGTCAGTGTCAAATTGGATGTGACTGCAGCTATACATCTCACAGGGGAAGCCAGAAAGTGAAAGAATGGCAGATGGATGAAGGGAAACGGATGCATCCTGAGCATCTCGCTGAGTTACAGCATTTGCATGGTAGTGCTGTCAAAGCGAAAGAGTTTATAATAAGATCATTTTGAATAATTGCGATTGAGAGCAAACAAAGGTAATATATGTGCACTTAATGCATTATTATGTTCACTGTTAACTGTTTTCCATAACATAATGTGGACCTTCCATCCATCCATTTTCTACCGCTTGTCCCTTTTGGGGTCGCTGGAGCCTATCTCAGCTACAATCGGGCGGAAGGCGGGGTACACCCTGGACAAGTCGCCACCTCATCGCAGGGCCAACACAGATAGACAGACAACATTCACACACTAGGGCCAATTTAGTGTTGCCAATCAACCTATCCCCAGGTGCATGTCTTTGGAGGTGGGAGGAAGCCGGAGTACCCACGCAGTCACTGGGGAGAACATGCAAACTCCACACAGAAAGATCCCGAGCCCAGAATTGAACTCAGGACTACTCAGGACCTTTGTATTGTGAGGCAGATGCACTAACCCCTCTACCATCGTGCTGCCCAATAATAATGTGGACCTGTTACTCCTTATTAATGCTAATACATTCATTTGTACATACCTACATAAACTAGCATACAATACTGTTCAGTCATGTTTTGTTTGTCCTTAGATTTTCAATCTAGAAGGTCTTCTATCTTGACTTGTTTGGTTTTGCGGCCTGTCATTACCGAAAAAATAATATTTGGACAAACTGCACAAAATGCGTTGCCAGAGACCTTAGGGGTTAATAAGTACGTTAAAGGGGAACATTATCACAATTTCAGAAGGGTTAAAACCATTAAAAATCAGTTCCCAGTGGCTTATTTTATTTTTCGAAGTTTTTTTTCAAAATTTTACCCATCACGCAATATCCCTAAAAAAAGCTTCAAAGTGCCTGATTTTAACCATCGTTATAAACACCCGTCCATTTTCCTGTGACGTCACACAGTGATGCCAACACAAACAAACATGGCGGATAGAACAGCAAGTTTATAGCGACATTAGCTCGGATTCAGACTCGGATTTCAGCGGCTTAAGCGATTCAACAGATTACGCATGTATTGAAACGGATGGTTGTAGTGTGGAGGCAGGTAGCCAAAACGAAATTGAAGAAGAAACTGAAGCTATTGAGCCATATCGGTTTGAACCGTATGCAAGCCAAACCGACGAAAACAACACGACAGCCAGCGACACGGGAGAAAGCGAGGACGAATTCGGCGATCGCCTTCTAACCAACGATTGGTATGTGTTTGTTTGGCATTAAAGGAAACTAACAACTATGAACTAGGTTTACAGCATATGGAATACATTTGGCAACAACATGCACTTTGAGAGTGCATACAGCCCAATTTTCATCAATTAATATATTCTGTAGACATACCCTCATCCGCTCTCTTTTCCTGGGGGTCTGGCGGAAGATTTCTTTGACTTTATCGTTGGAAATGCATCTGCTTTGAGTGTCGCAGGATATCCACACATTCTTGCCATCTCTGTCGTAGCATAGCTTTCGTCGGTAAAGTGTGCGGAACAAACGTCCAATTTCTTGCCACTTTTGCATCTTTGGGCCACTGGTGCAACTTGAATCCGTCCCTGTTCGGGTTGTTACACCCTCCGACAACACACCGACGAGGCATGATGTCTCCAAGGTACGGAAAACAGTCGAAAAAAACGGAAAATAACAGAGCTGATTTGACTCGGTGTTTGTAATGTGTTTGAGAAAATGGCGGATTGCTTCCCGATGTCGCTCCGAGAGCGAATAATAGAAAGGCGTTTAATTCACCAAAATTCACCCATTTAGAGTTCGGAAATCGGTTAAAAAAATATATAGTCTTTTTTCTGCAACATCAATTGGTATATATTGACGCTTACATAGGTCTGGTGATAATGTTCCCCTTTAAAACTTCCGAACAGACTGATGATACTTGATTGCTCTGCATTAATGTTTTCATTGTGACAACCCAAGGTGGAATCAGGACTGGTATGACGGGAGTCAGCCCACTGAGCGTTTTAAGTCATGTTTGTTCAACTCAACTGTTCTGTGCTTGCCTGCGTCCCCTCCCATAAGCTAATTTCACTTACACTAAGCGTATTAATGCAGTCTAAATACACCTCCTTACATAACACCTTGTAACTTAGCCTTCACTCACACAGTAGGTTGACGCTCACTTTCGATCGATAGAATCATGAAGCCTTTGAAAGGCACCGACCGAAATGAAACTTGAGTTCATCTAAACGTATTATCAGTTTTTTTTTTTAAATACATATAACCCTTTATCAGCGTACGGTGGGTGGCTTGTTGAGAACCAGCGGCGTAGAAAATGGAAATGGAGATGACCAACAGAAACAGAGAAGTTGTGTGTTCCATTTAAGCAAGTACAGGAACTTTAAATCATGTTGGTTTGATGTCAAAAAAAGAAGAATATATTAACACATCTGCATAAATAAACACAAAGTTTTAATAGCGTAGTTATGTTTAACACCATTACATTTTGCTTATTATCAGGGTGAAAATATCCTTTCAGATTCTGTATGTATGTACATTGTTTGGCATTTGCATTCACATGATGCGTTTGCTTTTCTTTCAGGTATTGATAGTCCAGAGGATTTATGTATTCTATACGCCAACAGAGCAGCCTGTTACCTGAAAGATGGCAACAGTCAAGACTGCATACAGGACTGCACAAGGTGATTTATACCAATCATGACCCTAATGTAACCTCCACCAACAACACCTCAGTAAAAACATGTTTATTGTACTACTGTGGCACCTCGGTTCTCGTTAGTAATCTGTTCAAAAAGGCCAGACGAAGACCGAATCGTTCAAAAACCAAAGCAGTTTTTCCTATAAGTTCCAGACACTAATTATTAACACATTTTAAAGAATTATTGGAGTTGTACTTGCAGAACACAATATAAAATACAGCTCATGGATGTGCGATATTGCCTAAGATTTATATTGCGATATGTATTGCAGCCTTCTGCAATAACAATATATATCATGATATATTTTTGGGTTTTAAAACAATCATAGAACCATTTCAAAACAAGTTAAAGACTTCTAATTTGGCTGCTGGTATATGCCGTGACATATTGTGTTGTTTCTAGTTGAATTATTTTCTCAAAACCATTATTAAGCTACTTGCTAATTTATTATCAATAGCTGGTTACCTTCTGTAATAAGCTATTATTCTTTTGTTGTATTCATATTTTACTTTAGTTTTGGGCGATACTACAAAATAATGTCGTTACAGAACAGAATGCTGATACTGATGCTTCAAATTTTAAATTTCATTGAATGATTACAATTTAAGGATCACAATTTATTTTAAACAAAAACAAAGGATGGCGGTGTAACAATATCAACACAATATTTGAATTACTTCCTACTATTGGCTCTGATTTAAATCCTTTGGTTTTTGCTCTTAAAGCCATCCTATATCCAGGGACGTATTTCCTGAGATTGGAAACTATATAAAAAACCAAAAAGATTTAAAAAAAAAAGGTTGTATATTCTTCTAATCACTGTGGTATCGACCATATATTGACACGCCTTGGTATCGTTACTGTCTGTTTGTATTGATCGGCCACCTTCATTCAAGAGCTCTAGCTTAGCGGTTTGCATATTTTTCTACAGTGTGTAGTGTAGTATGTTTAGCTATAGTTCGTCCTACGGTGATAAGGTACCTGTAAGAAACAGTTTATTTGCTGCCATGGAGATTAGAATTGCTGAATAAGAAGTGGCTTTGCACTGTGGAGGGACATTAGCCGCTAGCGAGGATGCTACATTGTGTTAAGAACACGTTTGTTCGCTTGTCGCGGTCATATTTGCGGGACACAGCTCGAATGTGTCATCACGATAAAAGGATAGTATAAACAGTGCTATCATCGGCCAAATGTATATAATTCAAATTGCGAACGTCTATATATTTTTTTAACATTCTTGGCTGGCCTTAGCCTTATTCTGCTTCTGTATTTTGCTTTGCCAAGTTGGCGACAGACCACGTTCAGTCATGTTTTTGATGATTTTTTTTATTTAATGAACATAATCCGGTTCTTCTCAGCACTGTCCTTCACACTCATTTTCTTCCTTCCCATTGTTGGTAAACAAAGTCGGCCTCTATAAGCTAATGCTAGTGAGTAAGACCAGATGTTTTGGAGGGATCTTGCAGGGCTCACCGTGACATTTGCTATGCCAACTAATGGCGGGGATTGCTTCTAACTCAAATTTTTGCTTGTACGGTAATTTAAAGCAGAACAAATAGCCGAGAGACAGCTCTTATCTCAAAACACTGACTCTTACGTTGCTGCATATGAAAAGTGGGGTTTACGAAAATCAAAGTAACACTGTTTTGTACTACTAACAGGTGTACAACATTTAAAAACAATTATTTTCATGGTTTCAACTAGGGACTGCCGATAATGGCTTTTTGCCGATATTCCGATATTGTCCAACTCTTTAATTACCGATACCAATATCAACCGATACGATATACACAGTCGTGGAATTAGCACATTATTATGCCTAATTTGGACAACCGGGTATGGTGAAGGTAAGGTCCTTTTTTAAAAAATTAATAAAATAAGATAAATAAATTAAAAACATTTTCTTGAATAAAAAAGAAAGTAAAACAATATAAAAACAGTTGCATAGAAACTAGTAATTAATGAAAATGAGTAAAATTAACTGTTAAAGGTTAGTACTTTTAGTGGACCAGCAGCACGCACAATCATGTGTGCTTACGGACTGTATCCCTTGCAGACTGTATTGATATATATTGATATATAATGTAGGAACCAGAATAATAATAACAGAAAGAAACAACCCTTTTGTGTGAATGAGTGTAAATGGGGGAGGTTTTTTTGGGGGGTTGGTGCACTAATTGTAAGTGTATCTTGTGTTTTTATGTTGATTTAATAAAAAAATAAAACCGATACCGATAATAAAAAAAACGATACCGATATTTTCCAATATTACATTAGCCTGCCGATATTATCTCTAGTTTCAACTTTCAACTAATATACCATATGTATGTTATTCGCTCACTGTAAAACAACCTCATCTATGCTATTCTCTCAAAATACAGGGCTGTATTTTGAGAGAACCCAAATGGTTTGGGTTGGTTTGGTTTGCATTTCCTTTGGAAATCGAGGTCCCAGAGTCTGGAGGAAGACAGGAGAGGCACAGGATCCACGTTGCCTGAAGTCTAGTGTAAAGTTTCCACTATCAGTGATGGTTTGGGGTGCCATGTCATCTGCTGGTGTCGGTCCACTCTGTTTCCTGAGATCCAGGGTCAACGCAGCCGTCTACCAGCAAGTTTTAGAGCACTTCATGCTTCCTGCTGCTGACCTGCTCTATGGAGATGGAGATTTCAAGTTCCAACAGGACTTGGCGCCTGCACACAGCGCAAAATCTACCCGTGCCTGGTTTACGGACCATGGTATTTCTGTTCTAAATTGGCCCGCCAACTCCTCTGACCTTAGCCCCATAGAAAATCTGTGGGGTATTGTGAAAAGGAAGATGCAGAATGCCAGACCCAAAAACGCAGAAGAGTTGAAGGCCACTATCAGAGCAACCTGGGCTCTCATAACACCTGAGCAGTGCCAGAAACTCATCGACTCCATGCCACGCCGCATTAACGCAGTAATTGAGGCAAAAGGAGATCCAACCAAGTATTGAGTATTGTACATGCTCATATTTTTCATTTTCATACTTTTCAGTTGGCCAACGTTTCTAAAAATCCCTTTTTTGTATTAGCCTTAAGTAATATTCTAATTTTGTGACACACGGAATTTTGGATTTTCATTTGTTGCCACTTCAAATCATCAAAATTAAATGAAATAAACATTTGAATGCATCAGTCTGTGTGCAATGAATAAATATAATGTACAAGTTACACCTTTTGAATGCAATTACTGAAATAAATCAAGTTTTTCAAAATATTCTAATTTACTGGCTTTTACCGGTGTGTATATATATTTGTAAAACTGCATTAGTGAGCATTTATTATCATTTTCTTCAAAGTTTTGATGCAGCTCTTGTATCAACATCATTAGATTGTGCATCTAAACACAACAAACTGTATGAGAGACTCCATCTTGTCAGCTCCCAGACTTGATCTTTTGCTCCGGTCTCCTCATATGTTGTTTTCTACTTATACTCACCAGAGCTCTGGAGCTACAGCCTTTCTCCCTCAAGCCCCTCCTGCGCCGGGCCATGGCTTATGAGTCCCTGGAGCGCTACCGAAAGGCCTACGTGGATTACAAGACTGTTCTGCAGATAGACGTCAGCGTGCAGGCAGCACACGACAGTGTCAACAGGTATTACCCTTCATGTCTCAACTCTCACCGAGGGAGGCCAAACATTTTACGGACTCATTAAATACATAAATCCAAAGTCTTTTGATCGTACCGCACTGCTGTTAGCATTGAATATGGTGACCTTGATTAAGTCACACACACACACGTATGAGTTGATATGGTGACTTAAGACTTCAATAGATTAAATACTTTTTTTTTTTTGTATGTGACTGATTTGTCCACGTCACTTCTCTCATTTAGAATCACACGGTTGCTTATTGAGCAAGACGGTGCAGAATGGAGAGAGCAACTCCCAGATATCCCTTCGGTTCCTCTGTCGGCCCAGCAACACCGCAGAGAGGAGCCACCCAGCGCCGAGGTCCTTCAGGCTCGGGCCGAGAAGGCAGCCAGAGACGCAGGTCAGTGATGGGGGGGGGGGAAAAAAGGGGGTGAGCATTACTTGCTGTTTTTAGCCTGTCCACAGACACACTGGAGGATAACAGTGTGAGAACAAGAGCTATAAATATCTAGCTATACAATCTGAAAGCCCATAAGCTGAGGAAGACTTGGGAGAAGCCGATTGATTGAGCTTTAACATAACACACCACTGTAACTTCCTGGTAATACATTCCATATAAAGTATTACCGTATTTTTCAGACTATAAGTCGCAGTTTTTTTCATAGTTTGGCCGGGCTCCAGTGCGACTTATATGTTTTTTTCTTTTTTTATTATGCATTTTCGGCAGGTGCGACTTATACTCCGAAAAATACGGTATTTGTTATTATTAACCAAACTAGCCAACAGCAAAAACTCTCTGGGTTCGAATTTTGCCTTAACTCTGTACATGTACATGTATGTAAATGAACGGAAGTGAAAATGGGTATAAGTTTTGCACTTTCTGCTTTACACTAGAAAAGTTGGCCTTGCTCAGGGAGACATAATGGAGGTTATGATTACAAACTAAAGCTACGTATGTATTCTCAGGTCGCACAAACATAACTAGAACTTGTTTTCTTTTAGTACAGCACTGGTCATTTATGAGAGCGCAGTCCACGGAGCGTCCTTAAAAGATAGAGATCGTATTTTGCTTAATTTGATCGAAATGAAAACACTTTTGCATGGTTTGGGTTGGTTTGGTTTGCATTTCCTTTGGAAATCGAGGTCCCAGAGTCTGGAGGAAGACAGGAGAGGCACAGGATCCACGTTGCCTGAAGTCTAGTGTAAAGTTTCCACCATCAGTGATGGTTTGGGGTGCCATGTCATCTGCTGGTGTCGGTCCACTCTGTTTCCTGAGATCCAGGGTCAACGCAGCCGTCTACCAGCAAGTTTTAGAGCACTTCATGCTTCCTGCTGCTGACCTGCTCTATGGAGATGGAGATTTCAAGTTCCAACAGGACTTGGCGCCTGCACACAGTGCAAAATCTACCCGTGCCTGGTTTACGGACCATGGTATTTCTGTTCTAAATTGGCCCGCCAACTCCCCTGACCTTAGCCCCATAGAAAATCTGTGGGGTATTGTGAAAAGGAAGATGCAGAATGCCAGACCCAAAAACGCAGAAGAGTTGAAGGCCACTATCAGAGCAACCTGGGCTCTCATAACACCTGAGCAGTGCCAGAAACTCATCGACTCCATGCCACGCCGCATTAACGCAGTAATTGAGGCAAAAGGAGCTCCAACCAAGTATTGAGTATTGTACATGCTCATATTTTTCATTTTCATACTTTTCAGTTGGCCAACATTTCTAAAAATCCCTTTTTTGTATTAGCCTTAAGTAATATTCTAATTTTGTGACACACGGAATTTTGGATTTTCATTTGTTGCCACTTCAAATCATCAAAATTAAATGAAATAAACATTTGAATGCATCAGTCTGTGTGCAATGAATAAATATAATGTACAAGTTACACCTTTTGAATGCAATTACTGAAATAAATCAAGTTTTTCAAAATATTCTAATTTACTGGCTTTTACCTGTATATCATGGGGGGTGAACAGAAACCATAAAGAAACAGAGTCCACCATTAAGCATTCTTTAGTACAAAGTATGGCTTCAAAAGTTCCAGGGATTCTAAAAAAACAACTTCAGGGAGGGGTGCTGAATTCGGTAATTTTATAGGTACTCACCAAATTCTGTCCCTGCTCCCAGGTATCAGGTTATACCTATAATATGTTAAATAAAAAGTGTTTCACATGACGTCACGTCGGGTTGCAGACTCAAGCACTCAGCAAACTCAGCCAGACTATCTCTAGGTAATGATACAAATTTACATGTCAACAAAGAAAGTATGCCTGATAGAAAACACTTAAATGTACAGTAAGGTTTCATTTTTTTAAATGGGCTCTAGCTCAATGCTAACTTACATTATGGCGATTTCAACAACTCCAAATTGGATAATCAAAACTACTACTATAATGCACTTCACAATTAAACAGCTGGTGTGTAATAAATACAATACGAAAAAGTATAAACTCTTGGTAGGGTGCAACAAACGAAAAGACTGGCACATTCGACTTGATAGCAAAGACTACTTCTTGGGTAGGCAACACAGTGTAGCTTAACACTGGACTGTGAGTACATTTGAAAACATCTGTGTTCATGTTTGCTCGTTCCTGCTTAAGTTTTCCTAACAGTATGGTAAATATTTCCTGACTGGTGTGATTAGATGAGCGTGAGGAAGGCAAGGAGGAAGGAGGGTGAGCCATGTTGTATTGTCGTGGTTGTTAGTTTCATTAAAGTGACTGTCGATAGACCACCTCCTCGTCATTACCGTCAACGTCCAGGCAAAAGCTACAATATTTAATATCCACACAAAACATCACAACACGGTAGACAAGGGCAATTTCAGTGAGTCCTTAACAGGTGCTTTGGGGGAGAACATCTTTACAGGAGCAGAAGTTGTCATACTGCACAGACTATGTTTCAATGTGTTTCTGATCATGCTACATACTGATGGTGCTACAATGTATGTAGTTACTGCAATATTCAGAAGACTTTCTGCAAATGATTGACAGATTTAAAAGCAAATTAAAATATGTATTTTTCCCATGGCATCATGTATTTGTGCTGACTCAAATGACTTGTTTATTTTGTCTTCCTTTAGAAAGGAAAGCACAAGTCCGTTTTGCTGCTTTGAAGGAGGAAGGGAACGCATTTGTGAAAAAGGGCCAATACCAAGATGCTCTGGGAAAGTATTCCGACTGCCTTAAGATAAAGCCAGAAGAATGTGCGATCTACACTAACAGGTTAGAAACAATTCCACAGACAGTCCTGACAATTCATTAGCTTTTTTTGTTGTAGAAATTGTCGTGTTGTTTACAGCAAAGAATCAAATGTCTATTTTATGTCATCCTCAGTCATAAATATTGTGTACAGTAGAATTAAAGGATCCTTCTAATGCTGACAACATTGGCACTTATTTCATAGTTATTGACCTAAAATGGTGCCTACAGCTAAAATTCCTCCCCAAAATAAACAGTAGTGATTTTGGGTTTCGAACATTTTGAAATGCCCACTTTTAGCAAAAAAATCTGACGTCACCTACAGAAGACTAGAGGCAATTCACACTATAGTATGTGTTTTGCTAGCATCTTCATCCCGAATTATGTTTGTCAAGTCCACCTCTTTCTCCTCCAAAAGATGCAAGGACAATTCCATTCAAGCTCAAAAGTGGATTTTTCTCTTAGTTGGTTGCATAGTTAATTAATTTCAAAAGGTTGTAAACATTTAAAACAGAGACAAAAGTTAAAATATTAGGCTACGTTCACACGTTCACACAAGTTGTCCAATTATGTGGTTTTTTTGGCAAATCCGATCTTTGTAGTGGAATTTTTTGTCATTTTATTTCTAATGTGAATGCAATCAGACCCACATCCGGACATAACGTCACGTCGTCACACACACTGCAGCGTTTACAAAGGTAAACATGGCTTCGGTCTCAGTACTGGCGCATTTGTAGCAATTTCAAGGGTTTTGTGCAATCAAAGTCAACATTTTGTGAACCAAATTATTGCACGTAGAAGATTAGTAAAGAAAGACAAGTATTTTTAGCCTGGCAGTTTTACGGGATAATTTGCTTCGATGTCTGCTTTAAGAGTGTTTGTCTGTGGGCGAGCAGTCAGAGACAGGAGTGGTGGAACTTTCACGTGAGTTCCTTTAACATATTTTCACCTGTTTTCTGCTCTGCTGTCAACTATTTAATTGTGTAACCTTCTATTTTGGCGATGACGTTCTGGTCGGATGAATGCGACCTGAGCGCAAGAGCATTCACATTGAGAACGCATCGCATATATATCTGATTTATATCCACATGCGAAAAAATCCCGGATCGGACATGAAAAATTCGTAATGGCACTGTTCACGCGAACATTAAAAAATCAGATAAAAGTTGCTTATAGGCAAAACAATCTGAATTGACCTGCAGTGTGAACAAGGCTTTAAACATTTTAAATCAATCATTCACCTAAGCATTTTAAATGGAATAAAGAATAATTAAAGGGGAACATTATCACCAGACCTATGTAAGCGTCAATATATACCTTGATGTTGCAGAAAAAAGACCATATATTTTTTTAACCGATTTCCGAACTCTAAACGGGTGAATTTTGGCGAATTAAACGCCTTTCTATTATTCGCTCTCGGAGCTTCCCGATGTTGTGACGTCACATCGGGAAGCAATCCGCCATTTTCTCACTTTTGTCGGTGTGTTGTCGGAGGGTGTAACAACACGAACAGGGACGGATTCAAGTTGCACCAGTGGCCCAAAGATGCGAAAGTGGCAAGAAATTGGACAAAATTTGTTCAAAATACGAGGCTGTGGGGAAAGCCGACGAAATGGTCAGTCGTTTGTTCCGCACACTTTACCGACGAAAGCTATGCTACGACAGAGATGGCAAGAATGTGTGGATATCCTGCGACACTCAAAGCAGATGCTGACATCAACTCCAAAACTGGACAGATCAGCTTTCAGGAAAAGAGAGCGGATGAGGGTATGTCTACAGAAAAATTAATTGATGAAAACTTTATTCATTACTCGCGGTTTTACGTAAATGATTATACATAAACTGTGT
The DNA here is from genome assembly GCF_033978685.3 of Nerophis lumbriciformis. Taxonomy (NCBI): domain Eukaryota; kingdom Metazoa; phylum Chordata; class Actinopteri; order Syngnathiformes; family Syngnathidae; genus Nerophis; species Nerophis lumbriciformis. Next base: position 10,770,228 of record NC_084551.2, on the reverse strand, counting down.
TTACCAATAATTTAGCTTAAAAACATTAATTTTTTTCAATCATTCGAGTACATTCGGGTAGTCTTGTGTAATGCAGTATTTTGTGTCTATTTAGGTATGGTTAACCTGAGTGCTGAAATCGTGGAAAAATATATGCTCTTAGCGCGCCTGAAATGGGCTGTCTGCACTCTCAAAGTGCATGTTGTTGCCAAATGTATTTTGTATGCTGTAAACCTAGTTCATAGTTGTTAGTTTCCTTTAATGCCAAACAAACACATACCAATCGTTGGTTAGAAGGCGATCGCCGAATTCATCCTCGTTTTCTCCCGTGTCGCTGGCTGTCGTGTCGTTTTCGTCTGTTTCGCTTGCATACAGTTCAAACCGATATGGCTCAATAGCTTCAGTTTCTTCGTCAATTTCGTTTTGGCTACCTGCCTCCACACTACAACCATCCGTTTCAATACATGTGTAATCTGTTGAATCGCTTAAGCCGCTGAAATCCGTGTCTGAATCCGAGCTAATGTCGCTATACCTTGCTGTTCTATCCGCCATGTTTGTTTGTATTGGCATCACTGTGTGACGTCACAGGAAAATGGACGGGTGTATATAACGATGGTTAAAATCAGGCACTTTGAAGCTTTTTTTAGGGATATTGCGTAATGGGTAAAATTTTGAAAAAAACTTCGAAAAATAAAATAAGCCACTGGGAACTGATTTTTAATGGTTTTAACCCTTCTGAAATTGTGATAATGTTCTCCTTTAACATCATTAAGGATATTACGTTCACACTGCAGGGTCGAATGTCCAATTCAGATTTTTTGTCTAATTCGATTTTTATATGTAATTGTTATATTATAAAAAAACTGTGATGTCAAATGTGAACGCAATCTGACTTGCATGCAGACATGATGTCACACAGTTTTTACAGAAGTAAACATGGCTCCAATTCTAGTAGGTCTCAGTCTTGGCGCATTTGTGACAATTTTAAGGATTTTGTGCAATCAAATTCAACATTTTCTGAACTGAATTATTGCGCATAGAACATCAAGAAGGAAGAGGTATTTTGGCTCTCGCCGGACATTTTACTTTCCTGTTTACCCTGAAGAGCATGTAGGCGTGCAGTCGGACACATGAGTGGTGGAACATTGATGCGAGTTCCTAAAACAATATTTTCTGCTGTTTTTTGCTGACCGTCAACTATGGCGAATAATTGGGCCGCTTATCGATTTTTGAGGATGTTCTGGCCGGATGAATGCAAATGGAGTGTGGGAGCGTTCACATATACTGAACAAATATATAAAGGCAACACATTTGTATTTGCTCCCATTTTTCATGAGTTGAACTTAAAGATCTAAACATTTTACTATATACACAAAAGACATATTCCTCTCAAATATTGCTCACAAATCTGTGTTACTGAGCACTTCTTCTTTGCCAAGGTAATCCATTCTACTGGTCTCAGATGATAATGGAGGTGCACCTACTGGATGAGGAGGTCCTGGGCTGGTGTGGTTACACGTAGTCTGCGGTTGTAAGGCCGGTTGGATGTACTGCCAAATTCTCTGGAACTCCTTTGGAGACGGCTTATGGTAGAGAAATTAACATTCAATTCACGGAGAACAGCGCTGGTGGACATCCCTGCAGTCACCATGCCAACTGTATGCTCCCTCAAAACTTGCGACATCTGTGGCACTGTGCTGTGTGATAAAAACTGCACATTTCAGAGTGGCCTTTTATTGTGGGCAGCCTAAGGCACACCTGTGCAATAAGCATCTTGACATGCCACACCTGTGAGGTGGGATGGATTATCTTGGCAAAGAAGAAAAATGCTCACTCACACAAGACAGATTTGTGAACAATATTTGAGAGGAATAGGTATTTTGTGTAAATCGTAAAAGTTTTTGATGTTTCAGTTCAACTCATAAAAAATGGGAGCAAAACCAAAAGTGTTGCGTTCATATTTTTGTTCAGTTTATATCCGATTTATATCCACATGCGAATTTCAGAATTGCATTGTTCACAGTGACATCAAAAAATCTGATACAGGCTGAATATGGGCAACAACAAAAATCGTACTTGACCTGCATTTTAAATTTTATGAAGAAAAAACACCTTTTAATAAAATATTTAACAGAATTGTTACATTTTAATTCTATACAGTACTTTTAGTTTACCAAACTCAAAAATGAAATCTCTCAATGCAAACTCTTTTACCACAAAATCAATTATGTAAACTCTGAAGTGAAGTCAATCACAAATCACACTACAGTTAAACCTACATTTGACCATATTAAGCAACATTTATAATACAATGAAAGCAAAGAAAACATTTCAACCAACCATTGCCGTCTTTGGACCAAAGCGTTAAGGAGACTTGGAGCTTCTTTCCTCTTAAGTTTCTTTGTCTGAATGACAAAGAATGACTTCTCCCAGTCCTTCCCAGGTGCTCTTCATCAGTGATGACCGATTAGGTGCCAAGCGCCTGTTCGCTGTTACTGGTGCACTCTGGGAAATGTAGTATACAGAACCAAGACCTGAGATTCAGCTCAACAACGTTATTTGAAGAAATGATCAAATATGTCGGCTAGATGCATTGTTGCAGTTTGTAGCGATACAACTAAAGGAGGGGTCAGTCTGCATACATTCCCAAATAACGGGAATATGAGGAAAGTTTGTACCTCTCCAGTTAAATAGAGTGTAATTTATAGTCCATCCATCCATTTTCTACCGCTTATTCCCTTCGGGGTTGCGGGGGGAGCTGGAGCCTATCTCAGCTACAATCGGGCGGAAGGCGGGGTACACCCTGGACAATCGCAGGGCCAACACAGATAACAACATTCACACTCACATTCACACACTAGGGCCAATTTAGTGTTGCCAATCAACCTATCCCCAGGTGCATGTCTTTGGAGGTGGGAGGAAGCCGGAGTACTCGGTGGGAACCCACGCAGTCACGGGGATAACATGCAAACTCCACACAGAAAGACCCCGAGCGCAGGATCGAACCCAGGACCTTCGTATTGTGAGGCAGACGCACTAACCCCTGTACCACTGTGCTGCCCTGTAATTTATAGTGATTATTTTAATGAGTCTGACTTCTAAAAATAAGGGTTTAAAGGCCTACTGAAATGATTTTTTTTTTATTTAAACGGGGATAGCAGATCCATTCTATGTGTCATACTTGATCATTTCGCGATATTGCCATATTTTTGCTGAAAAGATTTAGTATAGAACAACGACGATAAAGTTCGCAACTTTTGGTCGCTGATAAAAAAAAGCCTTGCCTGTACCGGAAGTAGCGTGACGTAACAAGTTGAAAGTCTCCTCACATTTCCCCATTGTTTACACCAGCAGCGAGAGCGATTGGGACCGAGAAAGCGACGATTACCCCATTAATTTGAGCCAGAATGAAAGATTCGTGGATGAGGAACGTGAGAGTGAAGTATTAGAGTGCAGTGCAGGACGCATCTTTTTTCGCTCTGACCGTAACTTAGGTACAAGGGCTCATTGGATTCCACACTCTCTCCTTTTTCTATTGTGGATCACGGATTTGTATTTTAAACCACCTCGGATACTATATCCTCTTGAAAATGAGAGTCGAGAACGCGAAATGGACATTCACAGTGACTTTTATCTCCACGACAATACATCGGCGAAGCACTTTAGCTACGGAGCTAACGTGATAGCATCGGGCTTAACTGCAGATAGAAACAAAAGAAATAAACCCCTGACTGGAAGGATAGACAGAAAATCAACAATACTTTTAAACCATGGACCTGTAACTACACGGTTAATGCTTTCCAGCCTGGCGAAGCTTAAAAATGCTGTTGCTAACGACGCCATTGAATCTAACTTAGCTACGGACCTCGACAGAGCTGTGATAAAAACATTAGCTCTCCACCTAGCCAACCCTCATCTGCTCATGAAGACCGAAGCTCACCTGCGTTCCAGCGATCGACGGCGCGGCGAAGGACTTCACCCGATCATCGATGCGGTCGGCGGCTAGCGTCGGATGGCGCGTCTGCTATCCAAGTCAAAGTCCTCCTGGTTGTGTTGCTGTAGCCAGACGCTAATACACCGATCGCATCTACAGCTTTCTTCTTTGCAGTCTCCATTGTTCATTAAACAAATTGCAAAAGATTCACCAACACAGATGTCCAGAATACTGTGGAATTTTGCGATGAAAACTGAGCTTTTTGTATTGGATACAATGGCGTCCCAATACTTCCGTTTCAACCATCGACGTCACGCGCATACGTCATCATACCTAGACGTTTTCAACCGGAAGTTTCGCAGGAAATTTAAAATTGCACTTTATAAGTTAACCCGGCCGTATTGGCATGTGTTGCAATGTTAAGATTTCATCATTGATATATAAACTATCAGACTGCGTGGTCATTAGTAGTGGGTTTCAGTAGGCCTTTAATCGGAGATTAGATTGAAAAAAATTTAAAGAGTCAAGCCAAATTCGATTCTAAAAATCTGAAACATTTTCGAGTGGAAAAAGACTGAGTCTGAATCTGAGGGAAAACGAAGAAAGGAGCAGACGTGACAAAAAAAGAAAAAGAAAATAGGCTGGCAGTATTCTATTTTTTGTCCTCTTCTACTGATGTTTTATCAAGATGCTTGAGGAAATACAGAAAGAGCATGAGGAAACAGTCTATGGAAGAGGAGATGGAAGAGCATGAAAGTTTGGAAATGACGACTCTTTTATATTTCATTTTTGTTCATAATGTTAACCAGATCAATTGTAACGTAATCTTGGACCAGGGCTACAAAAACATACAATTAAATGATAAAAATGAATTTTTTACATGCGTTTATCCACACTGTCAATGTGGGGAAATGTGCTCCAGTTCTGTAGATGACGTCACACCAAAAGGGGGCGATATATCAAGTCTGGCAATGGAAAGCGGGTCTTCCAAGTACAGTTAGTTATCTACCAAATACTAAAAACCAGAGGTGGGTAGTAACGCGCTACATTTACTCCGTTACATCTACTTGAGTAACTTTTGGGATAAATTGTACTTCTAAGAGTAGTTTTAATGCAACTTACCTTTACTTTTACTTGAGTATATTTATAGAGAAGAAACGCTACTTTTACTCCGCTACTTTTATCTACATTCAGCTCGCTACTCGCTACTAATTTTTATCGATCTGTTAATGCACGCTTTGTTTGTTTTGGTCTGTCAGACAGACCTTCAAAGTGCCTGCCTTACTGGTGACGTTTCACTCCGTTCCACCAATAAAATGCAGTCACTAGTGACGTTTGACTCCGTTCCACCAATCAAATGCAGTCACTGGTGACGTTGGACCAATCAAACAGAGCCAGGCGGTCACATGACCTGACTTAAACAAGTTGAAAAACTTATTGGGGTGTTACCATTTAGTGGTCAATTGTACGGAATAAGTACTGTACTGTGCAATCTACTAATACAAGTTTCAATCAATCAATCAAAAGTGTGAAGGAAAAAAGACACGTTTTTATTTCAACCGTACATCCCGTCAAAAGCCTAAAGACTGACTGCACAGTTCCTGTCTTCACAATAAAAGTGCCGCTCCATCGCGCCTGCACTTACAAAATAAGAGTCTCCGAAAGCCAGCGCAAACAAGCTAGCAAGCTACGGAATTTGCCGCCAATGTATTTCTTGTAAAGTGTGTGAAAACGAATATTGAAGCTGGACAAATAAAATGCCAAAAACCAACCACTTTCATGTGGTATTAGACAGAAAGGAGGAACTTTTCTTCTCCTCCATTTGAAAACGTGGACGTTACCAGCACTACTGTCTGTTTACAATCAATGCAAGTCATCAGAATCAGGTAACACACCAACTTATATTCTTGTCTTCATGAAAGAAAGGAATCCGTATGTTAAACATGCATGTATATTCATTAAAACACCTTTAACATGTAAACAAAAACGGCAAACTAAATAAATATAAATGATATACTGTATATATCAATTTATGTGTATATAAATATATATATATATATATATATATATATATATATATATATATATATATATACATATACATATATATATATATACATATACATATATATATATATATATATATATATATATATATACATATATACATATATATATATATATAAATGATATACTGTATATATCAATTTATGTGTATATAAATATATATATATATATATATATATATATATATATATATATACATATATATATATATATATATATATACATATATACATATATATATATATATATATATATATATATATATATATATATATATATATATATATATATATATATATGATATGTGTGTGTATGTTACTCATCAGTTACTCAGTACTTGAGTAGTTTTTTCACAACATACTTTTTACTTTTACTCAAGTAAATATTTGGGTGACTACTCATTACTTTTACTTGAGTAATAAATCTCTAAAGTAACAGTACTCTTACTTGAGTACAATTTCTGGCTACTCTACCCACCTCTGCTAAAAACTAATGGGTAATAAAGGAAATTACTCCCAGATTTACCTTTCAGGAGGAAAAATACATTTGGAGAACTTGTTAGTGAAATGTTGGTCATCTGGACGCTGTGGGTCGTCCTTTATTTAACCGTAAAGGGCGTTAAAGAACATGTCACAATGCAACATGTCATCAAGCCTTTTTCTTTCATGAGTGGACTGTGAAACGCAGCTGACAGAATTGCATTCCTATTGTGTTTGCTGTTTTATGTGTGGCTCAGCTCACACCTTAAGCTCCACCTGAGCAAACGCACGCGTAGCTGCTGAGACACGTTTTACGGCACATTTCCAGCTGCGCCTTTTGTGACGAGAAGACAAATCGTCAGAATTAAATACCTTTTTGTTGTGTTCACTTTCAAATTGGATTAAAGAAAATGTAATGCTTATGAATGCAGAAAATAATAAATGTACAGAATGATGGGATCCAAATGTATTCTAAAAGAATCACCTGTGCTAATTTGACTGTAGGAAGTTCTGTCATGAAACAGGTTACTGAGGTAAAGCTACTTGGTGTCAAATGTTCAATTTGAACAGTCAAATGAATACAATTGTACTGGAAATGGGCAGAAGCATGTCAGTAATAAAGCACTGGAAGAAGTGAATTTCACTGTTTTGTCACATTTAGATTACTGTTCTGTAATTTGGTCAAATTCTTAAAATTGCTGAAACTAAAAATTTTTTTTTTTTAAATGCCTATTCAAGACGAGTGTTATAGAAATGAATTCCCAGCTTGCTTGGTTTACTGTACTGTACTGTACTGTACTGTGTATATTTTTAGAGATATTCCTCAAGATGCCACATGTTAATCAATAGAAAGTCACTTTTTAATGTATTAAAATATTTATCTTATATTTCACTTCCTCAATGTTGCATCATGGGAATGAATTCAGTAACTTTTTGTAGACGATTAAAACTTTGTATATTAGGTAGGGGAGTAACGGTACGTGTATTTGTATTGAACCGTTTCGGTACGGGGGTTTCGGTTCGGTTCAGAGGTGTACCGAACGAGTTTCCACACGAGCATATTAAGTAGCCGCCTAAGCTAAAGTCTTAACAAGCTGCTCCGCTTCGTTCTGCCTGTCTCTGTCAGTACTCTACACAACACCCAGCATTGTCCCACCCACACAACCATCTGATTGGTTACAAACAGAGCGGTAACAGCCAATCAGCAGTGCGTATTCAGAGCGGTAACAGCCAATCAGCAGTGACATAAACGTAAACGGCAGCTCAGCTCACTCGCAGTCCTGGCTTGAGGTGAAGGCTAATTAGCTTTTAGCGTAACGTTAGCTCATTTTGCGGTGTGTGTGTTACGGACAGCAAAGCCCTGTCTGTCTGTTATTTCACTTGACCTTTTTCTGTGTTGATTGAGCTGTGTTGAAGCAGCAAAAAAGGACATTATGTTAAATGAAGAGTTTCTGTCTCTGATAGTTGATATAATAATGTAACTGCATCATTAAGCCTACATGAACTCCATGGTGTTAAGGGATGAATAGTCTCTCCTATTGCTATAGTACTATTTTGTCAGCTACAGTTACATTAATCATTAGTAATGGAGCAGCCTAGTTTTGAATGGCAGGGTCCCTGCTATCACATGTTGATACAAATATAACATTTACATAAAACAAATCAACTACAGGCTTCCCAAATGCTGTAATAAATTAAGCATGATGAGTTGAGTTGAAACTGTTGAATGTTGCACTTTTTATATGTAGAAGAAAAGTTTTGTAATTTTATTTAATCTGAGCAACAACTTGAGGCAGTTTAATGTTAATTAACGTGGGCAGAATTATTATAGTGTTCCCAATGTTAAAAGGATAAAGCCATTGTTTACAAATTTGGTAAATAAATAACCAAAACATTTATATTTTGTTGTTTTCTTACTGTACCGAAAATGAACCGAACCGTGACCTCTAAACCGAGGTGCGTACCGAACCGAAATTTTTGTGTACCGTTACACCCCTAATATTTACACAATATTTGTTTTCTTTATACCAAATAGCGAAAGTGAAACCGCTTCTATCAGGACATGATCTTGAGAAATTAATCCACGCCTTTATCTCGACTCGTCTTGACTACTGTAATGCCCTGTATGTAGGCATTAGCCAGGCCTCCCTCGCCCGCCTGCAGCTTGTGCAGAACTCTGCTGCTCGTCTGCTAACACAGACCCCCAGACGTGAGCACATCACCCCTATTTTAGCGTCCCTTCACTGGCTCCCTGTGCGTTATCGAATACATTTTAAACTCCTTTTATTTGTTTTTAAATGTCTAAACAACCTCGCGCCAACCTATCTCTCAGACCTCCTTCAGCCTTACTGCCCCACCCGATCCTTAAGATCAGCCGATCAGCTGCTACTGACGATCCCTGACACAAAGCTGAAGCTTAGAGGTGACAGAGCTTTCGCCGTTGCTGCTCCCAAGCTCTGGAACGACCTACCCCTGAGTGTTAGACAAGCCTCCTCTCTTCCTGTTTTTAAATCTCTCTTAAAAACATACTTTTATTCCATGGCTTTTAACACTGAGTGATATCCATCCTGCAATGGCGCCCCATAATACACCTGCTGTGAACCTGTTTTTATGTTTTTATTTATTCTATTTTATTTATTTATTTTTTATCGTGTTCTGTTTGTGTTGTGTTGGCTCGGTACTCGTTTTATCTTTTAACCTGTCCATTGTACATCACTTTGACTACCCCTGTGGTAAATTTTAAATGTGCTTTATAAATAAAGTTGATTTGATTTGATTTGATTTGAGTTTATGGTCTATATTTGGTTTCTAACTGAATGCGTGCAAAAAATAATGTATACCTTTTTGTAAACAGTATTGTATTGTTATGGCTATTGTGGGATTCTATGCTAGCCTAACGATTATACGTAATATTGTGGCGCTGTTTTTTTTAAATTGTAAATTTAGATTTAGATTTAGATTTATTGGTCCCCTTGGGGAAATTCATTGTCACTGCCGTACATTTAAACAATAGACATTACACATCATCATAAAAAATAACAAAAAGACATCATACATGACCAACACACATTTACAGGCTTGTCAAGTAGTGTAGTGTTATTCGTTATGTATTCATGTGTGTATTCCCTTTTGCCTTGATGTTGTACGTGTATCAAATAAACAAACTTTACATTAGCATCACAGCGAGTCACAATCAGGTGAGATGCTGATGAGACAAAAAAGTCACAAGGTATATGTGTGTGTGTGTGTGTCGGCAGAGCCCTGTGCTACTTGAAACTGGAGAGATTTATGGAGGCCAAGCAAGAATGTGACACGGCGCTCAAAGTGGAGCCAAGCAATAAAAAGGCCTTCTACAGACGAGCGATGGCCAATAAAGGACTTAAGGTGAAACATGATGAATGTTTAACCAAATCTTTTTGTTAACTTTGCCCCTAATTATGAATGTATTTGCAACATTATATTAACCTGATGAATCGTCAACCCTTGCCCCAGGACTACCTGGCGTCCAGCTCAGACCTGCAGGAGGTGCTGCAGCAGGACCCCCACTTGCAGGAGGCAGAGAACGAGCTGGAGGAGGTGACGCTTCTACTCAAGCAAAGTCTGACCAGCGAATCACAAGCTAAACCCAGGAAGGTCATCCCCGTTACAGAGGTACATAGAGCTGGAGTTGTTATTATTATTATTATTATTCGATGGATAATGGAGTCTCTTTTCTTTCAATCTTTGATGCAGACTTGATGAGACCGGAAAATATATTTTTGGGGTTTTGGATGTGTTCCCATCTGTTAGTAGAGTAGAATTGAGTTCATTACTTCAGGGGTATAGCTTGGGGCGGTATAGCTCGGTTGGTAGAGCGGCCGTGCCAGCAACTTCAGGGTTGCAGGTTCGATTCCCGCTTCCGCCATCCTAGTCACTGCTGTTGTGTCCTTGGGCAAGACACTTTACCCACCTGCTCCCAGTGCCACCCACACTGGTTTAAATGTAACTTAGATATTGGGTTTCACAATGTAAAGCGCTTTGAGTCACTTGAGAAAAGCGCTATATAAATATAATTCACTTCACTTCACTTCACTTCTAGGGTTGTCCCAATAACAATAATTTGGTACCGGTACCAAAATGCATTTCGATATTTTTCTAAAGAAAGGGAACCACAAAAAAATGGCATTATAGGCTTTATTTTAACAAAAAATCTTACAGTACATTAAACATATGCTTCTTATTGCAACCGAAGAACAATTGTGTCCTTAAATAAAATAGTGAACATACTAGACAGCTTGTCTTCTAGTAGTAAGTACGCAAACAAAGGCTCCTAATTAGTCTGCTGACGTATGCAGTAACATATTGTGTCATTTCTCATTCTATTACTTTGTCAAAATTATGAGGGACAAGCTGTAAAATATAATTATTAATCCACTTGTTCATTTACTGTTAATATCTGCTTATTTTCCGTTTTAACTTGTTCTATCTACACTTCTCTTAAAATGTAATCATCATTTATTCTTCTGTTTGGATGCTTTACATTACTTTTGGATGATACCACAAATTTAGGTATCAATCCGATACCAAGTCGTTACAGGATCATACATTGGTCATATTCAAAGTCCTCATGTGTCCAGGGACGTATTTCCTGAGATTACAAACATAATGTGAATTTTTAAAAAAGGAAAAAATATTTTGTGACGGTAAAAAATATAGATGTAATTATCAACGACTAGATATGCTATTGTACTTGGTATCATTACAGTGGATGTTAGGTGTAGATCCACCCATGGCATTTGTTTACATTATGGTGCGCTAGCTTTTGTTAGCGGTGACGTCGGTGAGCTGTTGTATCCTCCTACGGTGTGTAGTGAAGCATGTTTAGCTATTCCTCGTCCCGCAGCGATGATAACTGTAAGAAACGTACTTTATTCGTCGCCATGGAGGCGAGGATTAGTGATTTTGAAGTAGCTAAAACACTGCCGACTGCGGATGGATGTTCGCTGCTTGCTAGCTAGCCATGTCTTAAAGCACCTCTTTCTGAGAGTGTTTCAGTGTTATAACTTCGCTTTTATCGTCGGTTTTTAGGCCAAAATGCGTCCGTTCTTCCTTTTCTGTCTACACACATTGTCTGTTTGTAAGTACTCCATGATTGTGCGCTGCCGAACATGCTCCTCTGCTCGTAAAACCAGCAATGTCACGACGCAGCGTCATGCCCGGGAACCGGTACTTTTTAAACAGAGTACCGTACCGTTTTTGATTCATTAGTACCGCGATACTATACTAGTACCGGTATACCGTACAACCCTACTTCAGTCTAGTGCAGGGGTGCTCACACTTTTTCTGCAGGCGAGCTACTTTTCAATTGATCAAGTCGTGGGGATCTACCTCATTCATATATATAATTTATATTTACTTATTTATGAAATATATGTTTTTGTTAACAAGTTAAAGGTGTTTAATGATAATACAAGTATGTTTAATACATATAGTTAATATTGTTAACAAGTTAAAGGTGTTTAAAGATAATGCAAGCATGTTTAACACATAGTTAATATTGTTAACAACTTAAAGGTGGTTAAAGATAATACAAGCATGTTTAACACATATAGTTAATATTGTTAACAAGTTAAAGGTGGTTAAAGATAATACAAGCATGTTTAACACATATAGTTAATATTGTTAACAAGATAAAGGTGGTTAAAGATAATACAAGCATGTTTAACACATATAGATTCCTTTCTTTCATGAAAACAAGAATATAAGTTGGTGTATTACCTGATTGTGATGACTTGCATTGATTGGAATCAGACAGTGGTGATGATAACGTCCGCATTTTCGAATGGAGGAGAAAAAAAGTCCTCCTTTCTGTCCAATACCACATGAAAGTGGTTGGTTTTTGGCATCTTATTTGTCCAGCTTCCGTACTCCTTTGTATACACTTTACAAGAAATACATTGTCGGCAAACTCCGTAGCTTGCTAGCTTGTGCACGCCAGCTTTCTGAGACTCTTATTTTGGTAGCGCAGGCAGGATGAAGCAGAGCTTTTATTGTGCAACTGTGCAGTCGGTCTTTGGAGTTTTGACGGCAGGTACGGCGCCAGAGTCTGTTGAAATAAAGTGTTTCTCGTCTTCCAGTCGGTAATTTTAATGAGCTGGCAGCAGCCAGCGTCATCTCAGAAGACCCTCGGGTGCCGTGAATGTCAATCAAGTGACGAAAGTGACGTCATAGTGAAGATTTATGATCGCTCATTTTTAGGACTATTTTTTTAATGCCTGGCTGGTGATCGACTGACACACACTCCGAGATCGACCGGTAGATCGCGATCGACGTAATGAGCACCCCTGGTCTAGTGCATAGTTCCTCGGTCTTGGCATACAATAATAACACCTGATAATTAGACCTAATACGTGCATTATAAAGTCCTTCACAAAGCAGAACTGACAAGTGAAGATAAGTGAAGAAGTTCAAAGAAGGGTAAAAGTTAAGACCGATAAGGGCGGTGAAACCTCACCCAACCATAGATCTAAAGTCCATGAGTTCAGTAAACACTAATCATCAAAGAGAGTATTGCAATAACGCTACTGCCTCTGGATTTAAGCAGAAAACATTTTTCATGTCTGGTATGTCGTCCATTTTTGACAAATGAAGCAGAAACATTGAAGTCAGTCCTATTTCTAACAGGCAGAACTTGTAATAAAGTGTGCCTTCAACTTCATTAAATACCACACCCAGTTCTTAATGTCACACCTGTTTTTCAGGTGTCACGGGGCGGCGTGGCCAAGTTGGTAGAGTGGCCGTGCCAGCAATCGGAGGGTTGCTGGTTACTGGGGTTCAATCCCCACCTTCTACCATCCTAGTCAAGTCCGTTGTGTCCTTGGGCAAGACACTTCACCCTTGCTCCTGATGGCTGCTGGTTAGCGCCTTGCATGGCAGCTCCCGCCATCAGTGTGTGAATGTGTGTGTGAATGGGTGAATGTGGAAATACTGTCAAAGCACTTTGAGTATCTTGAAGGTAGAAAAGCGCTATACAAGTATAACCCATTTATCATTTATTATAAATTACACAGAGCGGCCCTAAAGTTCCTATAATAAATGCATTTACAGTATAATATGAAACAATAGTGTAATATAAATAAATCGGTATTCATTTGATTAATTGTAAGATACTTTATATACAGTCGTCTCTCGTTTGCAGGTTCAGTCTATTGCACTTTCTTTTTTAAATCTTGAATAAAGTATTTTCAGGCATAAAAATGGCTAAATATTAACAAATAATATCAATACTACGGTGGTATTGTCCGCTAGATGAGACCATGGCCGCTAAAGTCAGTACAGCATATGCCAGAGATATCAAACTGGCGGCCCGGGAAAGACACCACACCAGCCCCAGAGTTCATCCATCCATCCATCCATTTTCTACTGCTTAATCCCTTCGGGGTCGCTGGAGCCTATCTCAGCTACAATCGGGCAGTTCAAAGATTAATATATTTGCAGCAAATTAAACATAATTCAAACACTAAAGCACTCCTGTTGTATCCAAAAACTTGGATGAGTGTAAATCTTTGCATTGACATTTTAACCCCCAAAGGCCAGCGTTAACTATAAGCAGACCACGCACTGTGGGTCGCGTCATGTCATCCGTGGGAGAGGAGGGGCATGTAAAATGTCAATGAATGGATGACCAGGTGTTTCAAATGAAATTTTACTCCAAACTTATTCCTAGCCCTTTCCTGCTCCATGACTGTTAAGGATGTAGTGGCGAATTTCCCCTGACAAAGTCACGCACAGTCCTGTACTTGTTTTGTAAGCCAGATGTACTGGCTTAGACCCCAGGTAGGAACTGTGGCAGAAAGGTTTGCTAATTTGTTTTAATTATGTTAAATTTGTTTGTTTTTTTGCAACTAAAATAACTCTTAATTAGGTCCATGCATCTAATTAAATTCTGGAAATGTGGCCCGCAAAACAATTGAGTTGAATATCCATGCCCTAGTGTGTTACACAAGTATTATTAAAGACTAGAGATGTCCAATAATGGCTTTTTTGCCCATATCCGATATTGTCCAACTTTTAATTACCGATTCCGATATCAACCGATACCAATATATATAGTCGTGGAATTAACACATTATTATGCCTAATTTTGTTGTGATGCCCCGCTGGATGCATTAAACAATGTAACTTTACCATGAATTGATTAACGTGGACCCCGACTTAAAACAAGTTGAAAAACGTATTCGGGTGTTACCATTTAGTGGTCGATTGTACGGAATATGTACTGTACTGTGCAATCTACTAATACAAGTTTCAATCAATCAATCAAAAACAAGGTTTTCCAAAATAAGAGAACAACTTCAACTCCAGTTATGGAAAAAAGTGCCAACATGGCACTGCCATATTTATCATTGAAGTCACAAAGTGCATTATTTTTTTTAACATGCCTCAAAACAGCAGCTTGGAATTTGGGACATGCTCTCCCTGAGATAATCCTAATACCCACTACAACTATGGGAAATACTATACTTTGACTTTCACAAAGTGCATAATTAAAAAAAAAATTTTTTTTTTTAAACATGCCTCAAAACAACAGCTACAAACACAATGAAGGCACACAGCTTCAGTCCAGAGTATACTAGAGCATACTTGTCAACAGAGGTGGGTAGAGTAGCCAGAAATTGTACTCAAGTAAGAGTACTGTTACTTTAGAGATTTATTACTCAAGTAAAAGTAAGGAGTAGTCACCCAAATATTTACTTGAGTAAAAGTAAAAAGTATGTTGTGAAAAAACTACTCAAGTACTGAGTAACTGATGAGTAACATACACACACATATCATATATATATATATATATATATACATATATATATATACACATATACATATATATACACACACATATATATACAGTATATTTATATTTATATATTTTGCCGTTTTTGTTTACATGTTAAAGGTGTTTTAATGAATATACATGCATGTTTAACACATATAGATTCCTTTCTTTCATGAAGACAAGAATATAAGTTGGTGTATTACCTGATTCTGATTACTTGCATTGATTGTAATCAGACCGTAGTGCTGATAGCGTCCACGTTTTCAAATGGAGGAGGAAAAAAGTTCCTCCTTTCTGTCTAATACCACATGAAAGTGGTTGGTTTTTGGCACCTTATTTGTCCAGCTTCCATATTCGTTTTTATACACTTTACAAGAAATACATTGGCGGCAAACTCCGTAGCTTGCTAGCTTGTTTGCACTGGCTTTCGGAGACTCTTGTTTTGAAAGCGCAGGCGCGATGGAGCGGCACTTTTATTGTGAAGACAGGAACTGTGCAGTCAGTCTTTATGCTTTTGACAGGATGTATGATTGAAATAAAAAAGGGTCTTTTTTCCTTCACACTTTTGATTGATTGATTGAAACTTTTATTAGTAGATTGCACAGTACAGTATATATTCCGTACAATTGACCACTAAATGGTAACACCCGAATAAGTTTTTCAACTTGTTTAAGTCAGGTCATGTGACCGCCTGGCTCTGTTTGATTGGTCCAACGTCACCAGTGACTGCATCTGATTGGTGGAACGGAGTGAACGTCACCAGTGACTGTTTTTGTTGAAACGCAGGCACTATGACAGACCAAAACAAACAAAGCGTGCATTAACAGATCGATAAAAATTAGTAGCGAGTAGCGAGCTGAATGTAGATAAAAGTAGCGGAGTAAAAGTAGCGTTTCTTCTCTATAAATATACTCAAGTAAAAGTAAAAGTATGTTGCATTAAAACTACTCTTAGAAGTACAATTTATCCCAAAAGTTACTCAAGTAGATGTAACGGAGTAAATGTAGCGCGTTACTACCCACCTCTGCTTGTCAACCTTGAGACCCCCGAATTCGGGAGATGGGGGGGTTTTGAGGTGGGGGGTGGGGAGGTATGGGGTTGAGGTGGGGTGTATATTGTAGCGTCCCGAAAGAGTTAGTGCTGCAAGGGGTTCTGGGTATTTGTTCTGTTGTGTTTATGTTGTGTTACGGTGCGGATGTTCTCCCGAAATGTGTTTGTCATTCTTGTTTGGTGTGAGTTCACAGTGTGGCGCATATTTGTAACAGTGTTAAAGTTGTTTCTACGGCCACCCTCAGTGTGACCTGTATGGCTATTGATCAAGTAAGTAAGTTCACTTCTGTGTGTGTAAAAGCCGCATATGTTTTGTGACTGGACCGGCACGCTGTTTTGTATGGAGGAAAAGCGGACGTGACGACAGGTTGTAGAGGACGCTAAAGACAGTGCCTTTAAGGCACGCCCCCAATAATGCTGTCCGGGTGGAAATCGGGAGAATGGTTGCCCCGGGAGATTTTCGGGAGGGGCACTGAAATTCGGGAGTCTCCCGGGAAAATCGGGAGGTTGAAACCGATACCGATAATTTCCGATATTACATTTTAAAGCATTTATCGGCCGATCTATATTAAAGACCGAAATTGGGCCACAAACAAAATGTTGTTTAGGGCCACAAAAAGCCTGTTCACCGCCTCCCCTCAATGTAATGGTCTTTGTCCTCCTCCGCAGGTGACGGGCGATCACGAAGCATCAAGTGTTCCAAGTTCTGACACTTGTTTCAGGGAAGAGTTCAGCCATAAACTGCAAACAAGCAATGCCTACGAGTTTGGCCAAGCTTTAAACATCGCCTGCAGCAGCGGCAACATGGCAGCATGCGCCGACTTGCTGGCTTCGACTGCTCCGGAGAAGCTTCCGCAGTTTTTGAGCACTCAGCTCAGCGGGCAGACCATTAGCTTCATCATGAAGGTGCTGGACTCGCACCTCCTGGAGAAAGACCCTAACCTAGTCTACCAACACCTCAGTCATCTACACACTGCGGACAGGTTCTCGGTAGGAGGATCTTTATGGTTTTTAAACGCCCCCCACATTTTTCCATCTCCACGCGGTTCTTATTTTACGAGTGATGAATGACAAATATTTTGTTTCCTTCAGATCGCGCTGATCCTGCTGGAGAAGGACGAGCGCTCCCACATAGGCCAGCTGTTCGAGCGCCTGTCTGCCGTGGAGAGTGCAGACTTCACCCAGAATGACGTCCAGAACCTGGCCAACAAATACATCTAAAGCGTCCACATCGTCGTCGCCCGCATCAGCTGCTGCACCTGCACCACAACTCTTGGATCTATGCAAAAACCGCACGATAAGAGAATGTGTCCCAAAGCAATACATTTAAACACTGCTGGAAATGATCTGAGACTATGTTTAAAGTGACTGCATCAAAAAAAGATCTATATTTTTTACAAAGAATTGCTTTTGTACCACTCTAACCATTCAAGTATGCACAGTACTTTGGACCTTGAGGGTATTGATCAATTGGGTCCAAAATAAGTTGGGTTTCTCAGTTACTTGTGGACTGCAGTCTTTGAATATCCAAATGTTTATAATAGAGGAGCATGATGACTTTTATTTCAGGGAATTTGCCATGAAGCTATTTAAGACATTCCTTGCTGTAGAGGAAGATCACCACGTTCTATAACCGTATTGTTGTTATAAAAGACATTTACTGTAGGTCTGCATGATCATCTTTAGTACTGTTAAGTACAGTATGGCAAACCCCAGCTGTTCAACTGCTGAAAATACAGCTTTAAACTAACCCATGTTGTCATTCTTTAAGCGACCGTTACAAAGGCAGTGCTTAATCAGGGTCTCTGTAGGTTTCAACAAGTCAAATTTAAGACTTTTAAGACCATATTGGAAATAATTTGACCATTTCACATCCATACGGACAAAAAAGTACAAAGACAAAGGAAAATTGGAGGGCCAGAATGAATTGTGAGTACCGTATTTTCCGGACTATAAGGCACAATTAAAATCCTTTTTTCCCCTCAAAACTTGACAGTGCACCTTATAACCCATCCATCCATCTTCTTCCGCTTATCCGAGGTCGGGTCGCGGGGGCAGCAGCCTAAGCAGGGAAGCCAAGACTTCCCTCTCCCCAGCCACTTCGTCCAGCTCTTCCTGTGGGACCCCGAGGCGTTCCCAGGCCAGTCGGGAGACATAGTCTTCCCAACGTGTCCTGGGTCTTCCCCGCGGCCTCCTACCGGTCGGACGTGCCCTAAACACCTCCCTAGGGAGGCGTTCGGGTGGCATCCTGACCAGATGCCCGAAACACCTCATCTGGCTCCTCGATGTGGAGGAGCAGCGGCTTTACTTTGAGCTCCTCCCGGATGGCAGAGCTTCTCACCCTATCTCTAAGGGAGAGCCCCGCCACCCGGCGGAGGAAACTCATTTCGGCCGCTTGTACCCGTGATCTTGTCCTTTCGATCATAACCCAAAGCTCATGACCATAGGTGAGGATGGGAACGTAGATCGACCGGTAAATTGAGAGCTTTGCCTTCCGGCTCAGCTCCTTCTTCACCACAACGGATCGATACAGCGTCCGCATTACTGAAGACGCCGCACCAATCCGCCTATCGATCTCACGATCCACTCTTCCCTCACTCGTGAACAAGACTCCGAGGTACTTGAACTCCTCCACTTGGGGCAAGATCTCCTCCCCAACCCGGGGATGGCACTCCACCCTTTTCCGGGCGAGAACCATGGACTCGGACTTGGAGGTGCTGATTCTCATCCCAGTCGCTTCACACTCAGCTGCGAACCGATCCAGTGAGAGCTGAAGATCCTGGCCAGATGAAGCCATCAGGACCACATCATCTGCAAAAAGCAGAGACCTAATCCTGCAGCCACCAAACCAGATCCCCTCAACGCCTTGACTGCGCCTAGAAATTCTGTCCATAAAAGTTATGAACAGAATCCGTGACAAAGGGCAGCCTTGGCGGAGTCCAACCCTCACTGGAAACGTGTCCGACTTACTACTGATCAGTGCCAGAGCTTGGTCCGCATTGCCGGTAGTAAGTCGGACCTTATAACCCGTTGCGCCTAATGTACGGAATAATTCTGGTTTTGCTTACCGACCTTGAAGCAATTTTATTTGGTACATGTGACCAGTCATACATAAGAGATACATGTAGACCGCACTATGATGGCAATATGACTCAAGTAAACAACACCAACATTTTATATGTTCCATTGAGAATATAGAACATTACACACGGCACTCAAAAATCTATCAAAATGTTTTAGTACGAGTTTGGTACGCTATGAAGCCGCACCGCTTGATGTGCTTCAACATACGCGTATTATTATGGTGTGTGTATAAGTTCAGACATATTATCTGCGATGAGGTGGCGACCTGTCCAGGGTGTACGCCGCCTTCCGCCCGTGTGCAGCTGGGATAGGCTCCAGCACCCTCCGTGACCCAGAAAGTGGCCGGTGGTAGAAAATGGATGGATGGATTATCTGGCGTTTTGTTTCGCAATATTATGCAAAAGCCACTTTTCTTACCTTCTGATCTGTATTTTGGATCTGCATAAATCCTGAAAGATTGCCTTTGTCGTCCGTGCCGACTCTGTAGTCGATAAGCTTCTTTTTCTCTACCTTCTTGTTATGGGACATTCATCCTCCGCTGTTGCCATTTCTAATATAAAGTAGCGTAAAGTTCTTACTTATATCCAGAGGTGGGTAGAGTAGCCAGAAATTGTACTCAAGTAAGAGTACTGTTACTTTAGAGATTTATTACTCAAGTAAAAGTAAGGAGTAGTCACCCAAATATTTACTTGAGTAAAAGTAAAAAGTATGTTGTGAAAAAACTACTCAAGTACTGAGTAACTGATGAGTAACATACACACACATATCATATATATATATATATATATATATATATATATATATATATATATATATATATATATATATTTATATATTTATATACACATAAATTGATGTATACAATACATCATTTATATTTATTTAGTTTGCCGTTTTTGTTTACATGTTAAAGGTGTTTTAATGAATATACATGCATGTTTAACATACGGATTCCTTTCTTTCATGAAGACAAGAATATAAGTTGGTGTATTACCTGATTCTGATGACTTGCATTGATTGTAATCAGACAGTAGTGATGATAACGTCCACGTTTTCAAATGGAGGAGAAGAAAAGTTCCTCCTTTCTGTCTAATACCACATGAAAGTGGTTGGTTTTTGGCATTTTATTTGTCCAGCTTCCATATTCGTTTTCACACACTTTACAAGAAATACATTGGCGGCAAATTCCGTAGCTTGCTAGCTTGTTTGCGCTGGCTTTCGGAGACTCTTATTTTGAAAGCGCAGGCGTGATGGAGCGGCACTTTTATTGTGAAGACAGGAACTGTGCAGTCAGTCTTTAGGCTTTTGACGGGATGTACGGTTGAAATAAAAAAGTGTCTTTTTTCCTTCACACTTTTGATTGATTGATTGAAACTTGTATTAGTAGATTGCACAGTACAGTACTTATTCCGTACAATTGACCACTAAATGGTAACACCCCAATAAGTTTTTGAACTTGTTTAAGTCAGGTCATGTGACCGCCTGGCTCTGTTTGATTGGTCCAACGTCACAAGTGACTGCATTTGATTGGTGGAACGGAGTCAAACGTCACTAGTGACTGCATTTGATTGGTGGAACGGAGTGAAACGTCACCAGTAACGCAGGCACTATGAAGGTCTGTCTGACAGACCAAAACAAACAAAGCGTGCATTAACAGATCGATAAAAATTAGTAGCGAGTAGCGAGCTGAATGTAGATAAAAGTAGCGGAGTAAAAGTAGCGTTTCTTCTCTATAAATATACTCAAGTAAAAGTAAAAGTATGTTGCATTAAAACTACTCTTAGAAGTACAATTTATCCCAAAAGTTACTCAAGTAGATGTAACGGAGTAAATGTAGCGCGTTACTACCCACCTCTGCTTATATCTGTCAGTAAACTCGCCATGAAAGCCCTAAAACATACCGGTGTAGTGAGTTTACATTATTCACCCAAGGAACTTTAGATATTAAGAGTTCAGGTCACATTTCCTGTGTTGTTGTTTCTACTACCACAGAGAAATGAGCGTGTGCTTACTGTATGTCATTTCACTACCAAACATCTCATATTGATCTTTTTAGGCAATTGGCAGCACTTTACCCACATAACACTCCTTCAGAGGGTTAAGTTGATCCTTATATAGCAAATGTTTGTGGTGTTTCAGCAGCTTTTGACACAAATTTATCCCCGATTTCCAGAGGTGTGGACTCGAGTCACATGACTTGGACTCGAGTCAGACTCGAGTCATGAATTTGATGACTTTAGACTCGACTTGACAAAATGTAAAAAGACTTGCAACTCGACTTAGACTTTAACATCAATGACTTGTGACTTCACTTGGACTTGAGCCTTTTGAATTGACATGACTTGACATGACTTGCTACTTTCCCCAAAACCCAAAGATGAAAAAGTTATTCGGGAGCGCTCCGTATTTTTCATTGTGTACTTGTCTATCAGCGTTGCGTGTGTCAGCTGGTGTGCTGTCAGTACAACAGCCAATCAAATTAGATCTACTTTGTTTTCATCACACAGCATTCATCCAATCAAATTGCAGGACAACCAACGAAGAAGACATGTCCAAACCACACGCCAGTGAACAAAAAATGATACCTAAAATAATTTTGTTTGGGTATAAAAATTACGAGGTGGTCAACACAAAACGGTTTGCAGTATGCAACACATGCGGTTCGAAAATTACTGATGGAGAGGCAACAACTTCCAACTTCATCCGGCATTTGAAGTTGCACAAAGAACGGTAAGTTTTGAATGTAAGATAACGTTTATTGGCTAAGTAACGTGACTTTTATTTGCTGTGTAGTTAAATCAGTGAGGCTGTAAACTCACTGCTAACGTTATAACGTTATTGCAAACACGGGAATCTGTTGCAGTTCACTACCTTATTCATACTTTTTGTTCAGTGATTTTTTTTAAGCAGGGTTACGTTAGTCAATATATCACACGTAACGTTAGACGGCGGTCAGCAGCACCGCGTATTTTAGCCACCTAAAAAAAGACAAAAATAGTAAAATAAAAGTCAGTTAAAATGTATACTATATTATGAATATGTGTACCGTTTTAGCTAGCTTTCTGACATACTGTTGGTTGTTTACCTCAGTGGTCCCCAACCACCGGGCCGCGGCCCGGTACTGGTCCGTGGATCGATTGGTATCGGGCCGCACAAGAAATAATTTTTTTTTTCTTTCTTTTTTTAATTAAATCAACATAAAAAACACAAGATACACTTACAAGTAGTGCACCAACCCAAAACAACTCTCTCCCCCCTTTTGTTCTGGGCATTGAACATGAAGACTCTTCCTTCACTGTTCCGAGTGGCCATGAGAGTCTTGGCAGTGCCTGCCTCCAGTGCTCCAGTGGAGCGAGTTTTCAGCCATGGTGGCATCATACTACGCCCCCATCGTGCACAAATGACTGACAGACTCTTGGCTAATTTGGTCTTTTGCAAATGCAATGCAGCATAGGGCCCTGACATATAAAAAGTACAACTTTTTTGTTATGTCCACGTATATGTCATGTTTTTTCAATGTTAACACTTTTGTACAAATAAGTACATTTGCACTTTATTTTTCAATGTGTTGGTTCTGTAAAGGAATGAGTTAATGTTTAAAATGACTGGTTAATAGTGCTATTATAAAGTGCAATGTCAGCACAATTTTCTTTCCTGCAATTTCAAATGCACTTGTTTTAATAAATAAATACAGCGTTTGAAAAGCATACACAATCTGTGTTAATATATTAGTCTGTGGTTAAAAGGACTTGAAAGGACTCGAAACTCAAAATGCAGGACTTAGGACTTGACTTGAGACTTTCCAGTCTTGACTTTGGACTTGACTCGGGGCTTGCCTGTCTTGACTCGGGACTTGACTCGGACTTGAGGGCAAAGACTTGAGACTTACTTGTGACTTGCAAAACAATGACTTGGTCCCACCTCTGCCGATTTTTGACTTTTACATAATCATTCCATTCACTTTCACCGCCATGTTTACGCTTACCTGCTCCTAGCTCCACATCCGGGTCCTAACGCGTCATACGTTTCCATCCACTGGCTTTCAAGCATGAATTAAAACTGATTGTTCTGGAGCCACAAATGGTTGAACTTTTACTTACCCATCTATTTCTACCGCTTGTCCCTTTCGGGGTCGCGGGGGGTGTTTCTTATACAAGTAATTTGGCTTTGTTGTGGGCTTTTACGTTTTCTCCGCTGCTATGCTAACTAAGCTGTCAACACACCGCTGCGCGCGCATAGCATGTGGTGCGCCTTAAATTCTGACCGGGACAGCACAAGTAGCTCACTTTGGTTCCGTTTTGCAATTACGTTATAGCAGGGGTCACCAACGCGGTGCCCGCGGGCACCAGGTAGCCCGTAAGGACCAGATGAGTAGCCTGCTGGCCTGTTCTAAAAACAGCTCAAATAGCAGCACTTACCAGTGAGCTGCCTCTATTTTTCAAATTTTATTTATTTACTAGCAAGCTGGTCTCGCTTTGCTCAACATTTTTAATTCTAAGAGAGACAAAATTCAAATACATACTTGCCAACCTTGAGACCTCCGATTTCGGGAGGTAGGGGGGTGGGGCGGGGCGTGGTTGGGGGCGTGGTTAAGAGGGGAGGCGTATATTGACAGCTAGAATTCACCAAGTCAAGTATTTCATATATATATATATATATATATACAGTGGGGCAAAAAAGTATTTAGTCAGCCACCAATTGTGCAAGTTCTCCCACTTAAAATGATGACAGAGGTCTGTAATTTTCATAATAGGTACACTTCAACTGTGAGAGACAGAATGTGAAAAAAAAAATCCAGGAATTCACATTGTAGGATCTTTAAAGAATTTATCTGTAAATTATGGTGGAAAATAAGTATTTGGTCAATAACAAAAATTCAACTCAATACTTTGTAATATAACCTTTGTTGGCAATAACAAAGGTTTACCAGGTTTGCACACGCAGTAGCTGGTATTTTGGCCCATTCCTCCATGCAGATCTTCTCGAGAGCAGTGATGTTTTGGGGCTGTCGCCGAACAACACAGACTTTCAACTCCCTCCACAGATTTTCTGTGGGGTTGAGGTCTGGAGACTGGCTAGGCCACTCCAGGACTTTCAAATGCATCTTACGGATCCACTCCTTCGTTGCCCGGGCGGTGTGTGGAAGACCGAGCCACGTTTCATCTTCAAAGCTCTCACTGATGGAAGGAGGTTTTGGCTCAAAATCTCACGATACATGGCCCCATTCATTCTTTCCTTAACACGGATCAGTCGGCCTGTCCCCTTAGCAGAAAAACAGCCCTAAAGCATGATGTTTCCACCCCCATGCTTCACAGTAGGTATGGTGTTCTTGGGATGCAACTCAGTATTCTTCTTCCTCCAAACACGACGAGTTGAGTTTATACCAAAAAGTTATATTTTGGTTTCATCTGACCACATGACATTCTCCCAATCCTCTGCTGTATCATCCATGTGCTCCCTGGCAAACTTCAGACGGGCCTGGACATGCACTGGCTTAAGCAGGGGGACACGTCTGGCCCTGCGGGGTTTGATTCCCTGTCGGCGTAGTGTGTTACTGATGGTAACCTTTTGTTACTTTGGTCCCAGCTCTCTCCAGGTCCCCCCGTGTGGTTCTGGGATTTTTGCTCACCATTCTCATGATCATTTTGACCCCACGGGATGAGATCTTACGTGGAGCCCCAGATCAAGGGAGATTATCAGTGGTTTTGTATGTCTTCCATTTTCTGATAATTGCTCCCACGGTTGATTTTTTCACACCAAGCTGCTTGCCTATTGTAGATTCACTCTTCACAGTCTGGTGCAGGTCTACAATTATTTTCCTGGTGTCCTTCGACAGCTCTTTGGTCTTGGCCATAGTGGAGTTTGGAGTCTGACTGTTTGAGGCTGTGGAAAAGTGTCTTTTATACAGATAACGAGTTCAAATAGGTGCCATTAATACAGGTAACAAGTGGAAGACAGAAGAGCTTCTTAAAGAAGAAGTTACAGGTCTGTGAGAGCCAGAGATCTTCCGTGTTTGAAGTGACCAAATACTTATTTTCCACCATAATTTACAAATAAATTCTTTAAAAATCCTATAATGTGAATTCCTAGATTTTTTTTTTCACATTCTGTCTCTCACAGTTGAAGTGTACCTATGATGAAAATTACAAACCTCTGTCATCATTTTAAGTGGGAGAACTTGCACAATCGGTGGCTGACTAAATACTTTTTTGCCCCACTGTATATACACACACATATATATATATATATTTATCTACATCCTGAAAATATGCAAACAAAACTGTGTTTAGATACTTGATACTTCAAACTTGCATAAATATAACATGAATACAACATAACTTGGGTTCTGAGAGCTTAAAAATGTAATGAATAAAATGCTAAAGTTGTTGATAAATAAGCAATTATTTTAATAATTAAATATGGTCATTTTAAATGAATTATTATGATAATTTAAAATGTATTATTTCAAATATGTTTATTTTAATGTACCAGTATAATTCTATGGCTGGATGTAATAAGGAGTCAGGAAAAAAAATAATAATAATTTTGATGTTTTTAGCAAAATATAGTAAAAATGTATTTAGTTTTTTTTTAAATTAATAAATATATTTATTTTTAGGTAAGATAAACATAATAATACAATTTATCTCTAGTCTGGATGATTTAGTTCTTGTCACCCTGTTGTCCTCCCGTTGTGAAAAAAGGCTGTCCTCACTCAGGTCCGCATGGAGCTGGAGGGGGCGTGGTCTCTAGCTCCGGCTGAAAATCGGGAGATTTTCGGGAGAATATTTGTCCCGGGAGGTTTTCGGGAGAGGCGCTGAATTTCGAGAGTCTCCCGGAAAATTCGGGAGGGTTGGCAAGTATGCTCAAATAGAATTTGAAAATCCAAGAAATTTTTTTTTTTTTTAATAGTGAACAACAGGCTGAATAAGTGTACGTTATATGAGGCATAAATAACCAACTGAGAACGTGCCTGGTATGTTAACGTAACATATTATGGTAAGAGTCATTCAAATAACTATAACATATAGAACATGCTATACGTTTATCAAACAATCTGTCCCTCCTAATCGCTAAATCCCATGAAATCTTATACGTCTAGTCTTTTACGTGAATGAGCTAAATAATATTATTTGATATTTTACGCTAATGTGTTAATAATTTCACACATAAGTCGCTCCTGAGTATAAGTCGCACCCCCGGCCAAACTATGAAAAAAACTGCGACTTATAGTCTGAAAAATACGGTAAAAAGAACAAGACATATTATACTCTAAAAATGGTGGTCTGACTTAAAAATGCACACATTTAGTTGTATTCAGTGTTAAAACATATTATATGGCTCTCCCAGAAATACATTTTGCAATATTTGGCTTTCATGGCTCTCTCAGCCAAAAAGGTTCCCGACCCCTGTCTTAGGTAATCGTTATGTTTTAGCATGAGAAACAATTGTGGTGGGCCACAAATTAATGTAACATACCTGCCAACTACTCCGGTTTTCCCGTAATTAGTACGGTTTTCATCAACCTATTCCGGGTTACGGTTGCAGTGATAAAAAATACGGTTTTTCATTAATTAAATTTTATTTATTTTTTTAAGTTTTATTCACGAAATCGCGTAACAACAATCACAATCGACACTGCTTCCCGTAACTTCCTATCGAGCCATTCCGAATGCCATGCACGAGGCTATTTATAGCACCGCTGCCAAGCATGAGGCACCTGTTGCCCATTGTTTCCAAACGAGCGAACGATCATGGAATCAGCCGGAGAAAAATCGCAAACGAGTCTTAAACCGAAAAGAAAACTGCAGTCATTCCGTGAAGAATATTCCGGGAATAATTATCCGTTCCAAAAAGGGTGAAAACTACGCGAATTGCACCTTGTGCAGACAAGATTTTTCGATCGGACACGGAGGAATTAGCGATGTAAAAGACCACGTTGGGACAAAAAAACACAAGTCTAATGCCGTTGCTAAATTTGGATTTTAGCCACAAAAAGGTAATGACACCAATGTTATCTATTGGAATTGTTTAGTACTGTTATACTGTTAAAAGTGTTTATACTATTTATGCTTTCAAGTCCAAGTTGAAGAAATCTTGTTAAATGTTGACAGCATAACTACCAAAATACAGAAGTATGTCCTTAATATTTTTGCAGTGCTATTTCTGTTGAAAAGTGTGCCACTTTTCAAGTGTCTGATGGCTTAAATTAATTTTCATTAATTTTTAATATTTTGAATTCTTTTGAAAGGCTTACAAAAAAACTACATTTGAATTGTAATTCCATGCTATTGACAGGACTATTAATTTTAATGAAGTTAGCTTACCATGTTTACAGTATGATAATTGTGATAGAAATGTGAATTTTAGGCACAGAATATTTTATACAATTGAACAAGGCAGTAGATTATACAAGCTTGGACAGAAAGTTAACAATGACACCAATTTTTTTTTTTATGGAATTGTTTAGTACTGTTTTACCATTTGTTTACTGTAAAAAGTGTTTATACTTTCAATTAACAAATTGAAGTCTTGTGAAAGGTTGACAGGATAACTGGCATTAACTGTCAAAATAATTTCAAACTATTGAAGTTAGCTTACAGAATAAACATGTCAATCAACCCATATGATTTTTGCTGTAATATTTTTGTTTTGAAAAGTCACTGTGACTGATAGAAAAGTGATGGTTTTAGCAACATTTTAACCTGTCTGAATGCAATCAATCATTTTGCGTCGGGGGGCTTCGCCCCCCTGAACCCCCCACCAGGACTTTGTCCTGGACCTACCGGGCCTGCGGCCCCTGGACCCTGGCTACTAGGTTTTTTTGATTTCAAAAGTTGGCAGGTATGATGTAAGCATTCAAAGTGCTACGAAAAAACACAACCAAAAATGTAATTTTTAATTTTTTTAATTTTGATATGCATTTCCATGCAGAAAATAATGTAAATCCCCCCCAAAAATACCGTATGACCCCTACAATGAATTGTATCTGGCACTAGTGTGTTTTGCAGATGAAGAAACAGAAAGAGGGCTAGTTACAGCCAACAAAATGTTAAATTTGGCGGGAGTCAAAATACAAATCCAAGTGTTTTCATCCACCTGATAAGAGGTTGACCTGAGCCATGCCAGAGGCCAAGATGCAGCCTTTGAGCGGTAAAAAGCAGGCTGAAACAAAACAGATGTAGAAAATACAAACTGAGCCCAAGTCAGCTTCGCAGCACCAACTCGGGACACAAAGACTCCAAGGAAAATCAAGGTTAGAAGAAATGCAGCTAACAGTGCATGTGCCTTTGGCCGCTATGTGTCCTCTCTTACTATGTTCATGACTCAGCATCATTTCTTGGGTACAGTAGTACTGAAAAAAGAATGCACCACAGTGTGTCTGCTCCAGACAAAGGTCAAAGGTGTTAGATTTAACAAGAGCCAGAGTGCTGTCTTTGGTAGGCAATTGAAAAGTCTTCATTCACCAAAGTTCACTTTGTCTCAAGTATGCTGCTGATTAGAGAAACTCCACACTCCCCGTGGTGTGAGCTTGTTCACGCACACAACACAAACTGCTTCATGAAGGCACCAAAAAGATATCAAAGCACATGTTTATCATACTCGGTAAGCCCAAATACGTCGTCTTTTTTAGCATTTCTTTTTACATTTTGTAATCATTCCCGGCCACACCCCTAAACTTAAGACACACCAAGAAGCTCAAAACCCTTCGAGGGCGATCTGGATACAATTCTTCCAGCCAAAGACAGTGATTAAAAACTGGCACAGTGGTTCTCCACAGGTCTACCTCGTCCATCTATGATGACTCAGCAGTTTGCAGGACTCCCGAGTCCTGACACACACACCACTCAAAAGAGTTTGGGATATCCAGGTGACATTTCAGGACAAGGATAGGATGCAATATAACCTTTACAGTAAACTCAAGAGGAAACACTTTTTTATGTTATTTTGTCCATTATTCATAATTATGTGAGACAAGAACACACATATTTCTCTTTTCGGTTCGTGCTAAATAATAAAAAACTGCTAGCAAGAGGCAGAAAACAAGGCATGTAATGGGGATTTATCCATTGTGCCTTGAGGTCCTCTAAAAACCTCCCAACAATACTCCATTTTCATGTCGTGACCTGCACATTAACCAAGTTGTAGCAACACTTATTGTAAGAGCCAACAACAAGGAACTACTTTTAGGTGCTGAATCGCCCGAGTTGGTAAAAGTGTGTGCTAGATAATAAATCAAGCCTATCACTTTTATAGACCGAGGTTGTGGCCATAAGCCAAGAAGTTGGTCACCTTGAAATTCAACTTAGACCAGAAATCATTGCTAGGAAGATGTGACAAGAAGCTTGTATAATCCTAGGAGTGAGTATTGTGGTGAATTAATCATGTTAAGTATTGTGCTGAAAGATACAACCATCCTGACAGTTGGCATCTCAGTCAGAGCAAACACTGTAGGTCATGTTTTTATCCTTCTTTGTAGTGTACTTCTTGTCCTCCCAGCAAAACTGCTACATAATGCTTAAGGCTTCACTGAAGCTGTCTCTGCTTATCACTCAGCTTCTTAAACGTGTAGCTCATATTCGGTATATTCAGGCTCAAAAATATAAAGTTATGGATCATTTGTACCAAAGTAGTCATCGATTAGTAATTGTTGTTAACGGAAATACAAAGAAAGGAAATAAGTTCTGGTAATGCTTAAAATTATCAAAATACGTAAATATTACCGTGAATTCCGGACTGTAATCCGCTACTTTTTTCCTACACTTTGAATCCTGCGGCTTATAAAATGGTGCGACTAATTTATGGAATTGTTTTCTGCTAATTGCCATGTTTTGTGTTTAATAGTTTTCTTTAAACCCAAGAATAGGACTGAAATGGTGTGCTATTGTTTGTGCTATGGCGCTATCTTTTGGACGACGTGGCTCACTGCAGTGTTTCGAGTTGAAAATCTACTTCGTTTTGCCTTGAACCGAAAGTAAAACTGCCAATAGAGGTTCTCTAGTGTTTTCATGCATATTTGTATGTGCTATCTTAATGTAATGAAGGTAGCTTTGTGAGCATTAGCTAATATGCTAACATGTCTACAAGTGTCTGTGTTAGAAGTATTAACTTACAATAGCACTATGTTTGAATTGTTTGTTTCACAAATTCATCAGTAAATTTACCAAAACACCACCGTGAAGTTAGCTTCTGCAGCTAGTGGGTCCATGAAGATGACTTCTGTTTTGTTTGATCAGCCATTTTGCTGCCATGTTACAAACACCGTTTGTAAACAAATAAGGTATGGAAAAAAACATTTACAACATATTTGTGTAACTAACTCATTTCACAACGTATATATCTGTGGCTTACAGTCTAGTGCGGCGAATTTATGGAAAAATAATGTATTTTAAAATTTAAGTGGGTGCGGCTTATATCTCGTTGCGGAAAATACGGTACATATTATGAATGTGCCTGTTACATATATACTTACAGTGTGTATATGAAAGGAGGTATAGGCGGAATCGATTGGATACCATAACTAACTTTTGCTAGCAGTTTTTCACTATTTAGAATGCACAGAAAAGAGAAGGGCATGTGTTCTTGTCTCATATAGGGATTGTGAAAGATGGGCAAAATTCTCGAAAAAAAAAAAAGTGCAGTTCCCTTTTAAATTTAATTCTAAACTTTTGGATGTCCAAATGTTTCACGTTTTACTACTTCTGCACAACTTGCTGAATAACAAAAATGACAACATGAGTGCAACAAAAAAATGTCCTGGTTCAATTATGAACGGTATTTAAATGCTTTTCACATTCTCACGTAATGAAACCAAAATGATACCAAAAAATGGTGTGGCTTCAAACAGGAAGTTCTCATGAGGAAGTGGCCGCTGAGGTTCCAGTGTGAAGTGAACCAGTGCTGAAGAGACTGGAGAATAATGTCGTGTTTTTCGAGAACAGCAAGTTGTGCAAAACGCTTTTAAGCTACATCCTGAAAGCTGAATCTCCCTAACTTTTTCAAGTGAGTCGTATTTGTCTCATGGCTCATTTTTAGATGACAGCCTGTTGACACACATGACTTCCTCCTAGTCAAAGGCCGGCTGGTATTTCACTGAAAGAAAAGATGCAGCACTTCAGGTGTTACTCTAAATGTCCGTCTGTACGCACAAGTTCTTGGACTGTTCTGCTTGGTGGTAATTGTTGTTGGTTTCTTTGACGAGTTGTGTACTGCGGCCCTGAGAGTGATACGCCAGGTTGACACTTTCCTCTGTGATGAAGTTTACGCTGGAAAGTTCCGCATGACTCAGCGAGGATGTTGGCGAGTGGGGAGTGGGGACGACGGCGGCATCAGGGCCCTTGCAGGAAGTCCGAGAAGCAGGGCATGTCTCCAGGCGGTCGTTCTCCACCTCAGGTAAGGGGCTGATGGTGGCGAAGCGTGTGTGGTAGTCGCCTCCGCCAGAGCCGTGGCTACAGGAAGTTTTCATACTCTCCAGGTCAGAGCAGCTGAACTCTGAGAAGTGGCTGGAGTGAGAGTCAGAGACAGACGGCAGGCTGCCGCTCAGAGAAGGAGAGTCAAACTCTAACGAGTTGGTGCTACGTTGCTCCAAAAGCTGAGTGTCCATGTCTTCTCTAGTCTCATCGATCCTAGCGCCGCCGCCTTTTTTGCGCAGTTTGCCTTTGCACTTTTTGCCTCCTGAACTGGAAGAGGAGGGGCCGCATGTTTCTTTGACCCATTTGGTAGACGTTCCTCGGCCCTCCGAGAACATGCAGTCGTTAGAGGGGCAGGTCCAGCCACAGCGGCCAACATGGCTGCCGTGATCGGCACTGCTACCGCCACTGTGGTGGCGTAATTTGTCGGGTTTGGATTCAATGTCAACCTGGACTTCCATGCTGTTCCCATCTCTTGGAGGCGAGGTGAAAACCGAGAGGAGACACAGGAGGACATTGGATCGGATGTTGATCACAAAAACATCAGTATTACTTTTCTAACTTGGGTGTGTAGCTCACAGTTACTGATTCAATACTAATCAGTTGATAAGAATCATTGGATTGTTTTTCTGACCACACATAACTAGACCACCACTCAAACCTCCGCCAAGTCCTTACTGTTACCAAAATAAAACAATTGGGGAGCGTGACTTTCTTGAAGGGGTTACAGTGGAACCTCGATTTACGAAATCGTCAATGTACGAACCTTTCGATTTACAATGCAGAGACCACATAAATAGGCTTTGTGTACGAATGTTTCATCCACCCATTCATTGTGTGTCTGCAGCACAGCCATTTTATACTTGGCAGCACATCCATTGTGGGCGGGCTAATCTATCTCCGTTGCTCATTCAGTCAGCAAAGTACTGTTGTTAGCTGATTGATTGAAACTTTTATTAGTAGATTGCACAGTACAGTACATATTCCGTACAATTGACCACCAAATGGTAACACCCGAATAAGTTTTTCAACTTGTTTAAGTCGGTCCACGTAAATCAATTCATGGTAGCTACTGTGCAACTTTGTACTTTTTAAGTGTTTTGACATTTTTTTCTAGTTTTGCGAGTTTAATATGAGTCTAATGAAAGCAACGGACAAACGATGTGTGGTTTGAAACATTCAAGACGTATCCACAGCGTTGTCGACACTGCCTACTGCCACTACCCCTCCCTACAACAGCATGCAAAGAAGATTAACTGACAAGGTTAAGTTAATTTTATTTTTTTATTGCTCATCGTTGTAGTGACCTGGCTGTGAGTGCACCACAGGGCTAGTGACAGTGTGTGTGTGCGCGCATGTGTGTGTGTGTGTGTGCATGTCCGCTCAAAATGAGTTTCGCTGGTTGTTGTTGTTGTTTTGACTTTGTTACTAAATAGAAAGTTGATCATCACTCCCTTGTTGTTTATTTGATATACAGGACGGTATAGTGCTTTATATTGTGTTCAAAGGTTTCAAACTGTTACGAAAATATAAACTTTTGTCGAGGCTGCAACCCATTATTCACGTTTACATAAATGTGCTTTATTTTACAAACTTTTCTATTAACAAACTATGTTTAACAACCCATTAAGTTCGTAAATCGAGGTTCAACTGGTTCATTACTTTTTCTTACACAATTCTGACAGTGTCTGTCCTACAAGGTACTGGTTTACTTTGCCAAAATGAATGCTGGGAATAAAGCAATTAAACATAAACACATGTGCTGCTGGCTGATCAAAGCAGTCTATGATTTTATCATCTGTCCAATAACTTGCAGATTTGAGGTCTTATAACAAACATGTTTCACGCTGCTTACTTCGGCCACATTTTAAATGACATACCTGTCAAAAGGAATGTGGGCATTCAGGATGGATCCTGCCAATGCTTTGGTACTTGCATTGTCACTGATTGTTCCTAGGCTGACAGAACCTGACTCGCCACTGAGACTGCAATGGTCCTTCTGCACATCAGCTTGCACCTCCAACCTGTCGTCATGTTAGAGGGTAGACAGGTCACACACCTGGTAGGGTCTCCCAAGGAAAATTCATTGATTATGACCGGCTAGACTAAAGGTTGAAATATGCTTTTGCGTCACATAGCTTGAGTCTCCTATGACGGCGTCTCGATTTATTTATAGCTTAACGACGGGGGCTGACGCATGACAGACTATTTTCCTCCAAAACGCTAGAGGCAGTGTTTTCCTAAGTGAGCAGCCACAACTCTCGTTGACTAAGCTTATTATGTGTAGTAGTTGAAGTAAACATGGCGACTGAAGCGACATACACACTGTTATTGGAGTTGGAATATATAATTTTGCAACAACAGTCACTTTTATTGTGCAATGATAGGCTAAAAAAGTCGACCAATCAAAGCTCTGCACTCCATGTTGCCGTTGACGCGAGGTTAGAAATATTTAATATATTTTAGAAATATAGGGTGTCGCAGCCATGCAAGCTATGTGACGCGAGAGCATATTTCAGCCTTTAGGGCTTAAGGATGCGTACTGAAAGTTGTTACAGTAATGGCACCGGTGCAGACCTAAACAATAATACCCAGACCAAAAAACAATGTAACTCTAAGTGCCTCATTTTAGTGTTAAATTAATAGTTACTTTTAACTTAGTGCAGTGCTTAATTTTTTTATGTTGCGTCCCCTCTTAGGAAGAAGGATGGTATTCTTATTAACATTAAAGGTAACAAAAAGAAATAACTACCGTATTTTCCGCACTATAAGGCGCACCTAAAAACCACAAATTTTCTCAAAAGCTGACAGTGCGCCTTATAACCCGGTGCGCTTTATATATGGATAAATATTAAGATTCATTTTCATAAAGTTTCGGTCTCGCAACTTCGGTAAACAGCCGCCATCTTTTTTCCCGGTAGAACAGGAAGCGCTTCTTCTACGCAAGCAACCGCCAAGGTAAGCACCCGCCCCCATAGAACAGGAAGCGCTTCTTCTTCTACTGTAAGCAACCACCCGCCCGCGTAGAAGAAGAAAAAGCGCGCGGATATCACCGTACGTTTCATTTCCTTTGTGTGTTTACATCTGTAAAGACCACAAAATGGCTCCTACTAAGCGACAGGTATCCGGTTCATGAAAAGACGCAATCTCTCCATCCGCACACGGATTACTATTTCACAGCAACTGATATTCCTGTGAACCGCACTGTGGATACAACGGGAGCACGTACGGTGAATATTCGCACCACAGGGAATGAGAAGTCATCCTTCACTGTGGTTCTAGCTTGCCATGCTAATGGCCAGAAACTTCCACCCATGGTGATATTCAAAAGGAAGACCTTGCCAAAAGAGACCTTTCCAGCCGGCGTCATCATAAAAGCTAACTCGAAGGGATGGATGAAGAAAAGATGAGCGAGTGGTTAAGGTAAGTTTAAGTTTACGCGAAGAGGCCGGGTGGCTTTTTTCACGCAGCTCTGTCCATGTTGATATACGATTCCATGCGCGCCCACATCACGCTGGTTTTAATATATTATTAAAGTTTGACTGACCTATCTGACTGTTTTTTTGACATTCCTTTAGCGCAGTTAGATGCGGCTTACAACACGGGGCGGCTTATAGGTGGACAAAGTTTTGAAATATGCCGTTCATTGAAGGCGCGGCTTATAACCCAGGGCGCCTTATGGTGCGGAAAATAAGGTATACATCAACTTACAAGGAAAAACTTTAAACTATTTTTTAGTATGTAACAACAAAAATGTAAGTGCATCAAATTAACTGAAATTTAAAATATATGCATATCCTTGTTGAATCTCGAAACATTTTTTGACTGACTTGGACCATTTGATACTGAAAAATAAAATAAAATAAATCCAATAAGTAATTGCAAATTACAATTGATCAGCAACAATAACTCTGGAGCACAATATATGAAACACTTTAGCCTAAAAAACAAATTGACTAAAACAATTTGTGCAGATTTGTTTCTAATCGATATAAAAGCCAGGATTAATGGCTACAATGAGCACATTTGGTAGTGTACAGAATGATACTGCATGATACTGATAAGGCATGTTCCCCGGGGTCACATGTGCAACCCCTGGCATTGCACCGGGCTTGCCCTAAGGGAAAATGGATGGATGATGTAGTGTACCTGCTAAGATAGTGGACCACGGCACTGCCGGAGAGGCTTCCTGTGATGCTTGCTCCAGCCAAAGCCATCGTGGATGCCGTCTCACTAAGGTTGTCCCTGATGGCCCCAAGTCTGTCCATTTGGCTGCCACTGGCACTTAAACTGCCTGTAAGACCCCCGACACTGCCTTCGCATATACTGGGGTTGTTTCTAGTGTCTGCCACAAATGTTGAATCTACAAACACCAAAAACGCTCAGTTAGAATTGTGTAGAAAACATTAAATATCAACATCCAAGTAGGCTTCATCAGTTCATGCTCATAGACTTAGATGGGTCAGATCTAGTTTAGCGGCTGGTGCCAATACCTCAGTAGGCTTGAGCATTACCTGATTTGAAATAAGTCTCAGAGGTCCCACAACAGTGTAGTTAAATCTAACCTTGTAAGTCATATTCGGAACATGCACTTCTGTTTGTCTTTTAATGCTAATGAGCTGTGCTTGTCTGAAACCTCCAAATTTAAACATTTGGTTTGTCATTATGAATATTGAACAGGTCTTAATTTACTTTGGCATGGAACTCAACTAATTAAATAGCATTTTTGCTTCATTATGACACAATGATTCAGCAAAAAATCAGTAGGCATCATCAGTTCATGCTCAAGCCTACTGAGGTATTGGCACCAGCCGCTAGACTAGATCTGACCAATCTAAGTCTATGAGCATGAAATGATGGAGCCTCCTCGGATAAGAGGCGTAAACGTCTTCTAAGACAAACCAAACAGTCCAGTTGCGATTGATTGAATGCCCTAAGATTACAATGACCTAGATGAATGAGAACATTTAAAGACATTAAATATCATCCACAAAACATCTCACTGAAAGTTGATTATGAATAAGGTCTGTAAAAATGTTCATGAATCCTTGTGTCATGATGAAACAAAAACACTAATTAGTTTAGCTCCATGCCAAATTAAATAAAGACCTGTTCAACATTTATAATGTCAAACCGAATGTTTAAATTTGGAGGTTAAAGACAAAAACAGCTCATTAGTATTAAAACGACACACAGAAGTAAATGTTCCGAATATGACTTACAAGGCTAGGTTTGCCTACACTGTTGTGGGAACTCTGAGACTTATTTCAAATAGTAACAAAAAAATACCTGTTCAATATGGGACTTGTACAGTGTACTGAAGGGTCAATGTGATATCCTAAAGAACATGGTATGCAGTGGTATTGCATGAAAGGCTCAACATCCAAGCATGCACAAATGCAGCAACACCTACTTCATATGGGCGTTTGTAGAAAGTGTTCCTTATTAATGTAATAACGAAATGTGCTCAACCAACAAATCAAAATATTGACATTTCATGTTGTCAAGGCAAGTGATGCTTGACAAACTCTCATTCTGAAAAAAACAAAAACACTCCAGGGTTTCCCCTTAATGTAACTAAATGTGGCACACCCCCACGGCAAAATCATAGCTATTCTTAATGAGGGTTTTTTTACGTGACAATAAATCAAAGTACCCTAAATTCTTGACTATAAGCAGCTACTTTTTTCCTACAGTTTGAAACCTGTGGCTTATAAAACAGAGCGGCTAATTTATGGATTTTTTTCCGCTGGCGTCTTTAAGAAAAATTATTTTATAAAAAAAAGAAAACAAGCACAAACACTGAGAGGATGTTTTATTGTTTGTGCTATGGCACCATCTTTTGGACATATTTGCTCACTGCAGGTGCTGCAGTGTCCCTCCATTTACCAGAAGTGCTTTTTTTTTCAACTGAATTGTCGTTCATTTTTTTAGACGTTCATAGCGTTCCTACTCGTATGAATTATTCCATCATCACTGCACGCAACACTGGTAAGTTTTACAGTATAGTTAAAACGGTTTATACCTACTGAACTGTCCCATGTGTGATATCTGTAGGAGTATTTTAATGCATATGTGTACGTGCTATCGTAATGTAATGACTCTAGCGTCGTTAGTATTAGCTAACTTGCTAACACGTTTACGAGTAGTCTATGTTAGTAACATTAACTTACAATGGCATTCTTTTTGGTATTGTTTCAGTTTTACAAAGTCCTCAGTAAACTCACCAAGATGTCACCTTGGAGTTATTGAGTGTTTAGCTGATTGGAAAGCGAGTTAGCGGGTCCATGACAATTACGTCTATTTGGTTTGATCAGCCGTTTTACTGCTGTTTAACAAGCATTGTTTGGAAACTATTAAGCTATGTAGATAAACATTTACAGATTCTTGCTGTGTAAAGAACTTGTTTCGCAACGGATATATCTGTGGCTTATAGTCCGATGCGGCTAATATATGGAAACATATTTTTTTGGAGCCTAAATTATTAATAACACAGATTTTTTTTTTTTTTAAATGTAAGTAATTTTTTGGAGCCTTATTAAAGAGTATCATATCATCATAGCAAATTATACGATGACGTCCTGGTGACCAGACTTCCACCATCACAGGTATTTCGGCAATCAAGGGGAAACCATGTACTCTGCAGTTCCTCTTTTCACACATTCCAGGTTGTGGCAAGACTTAACTTGTAAGTCATAATATTCATCATTTCTTTGCTATGCAGACCACAAGGGTAGTGGTGTGCACTGTGGTGGGCTTACCGGTGGTTGCTGTCCCAGTGGCAACATTCAAGTCGTTCTCATCATCAAATTCAATGCGGACACCTTTTCCTTTCCCTGTCGAGACACCACAGCCCCCACTGCGGCACAGCGAGATGGGCACCACGCCGTACACATACGCCAGCATGATTGGGACACCAATTCCTGAAGCACAGATTAACACACACACAAAGCAGTGCCAAGTTAGGAAAATTAA
Source organism: Nerophis lumbriciformis (assembly GCF_033978685.3). Lineage (NCBI taxonomy): Eukaryota > Metazoa > Chordata > Actinopteri > Syngnathiformes > Syngnathidae > Nerophis > Nerophis lumbriciformis. The sequence goes on along the minus strand of NC_084551.2, from coordinate 10,731,438 downwards.
GGTTTCTATTGGGACCAAATGTGTATACCCATTCATTTACGGTTACCGTATTTTCCGCACTATTAGCCGCACCTAAAAACCACAAATTTACTCAAAAGCTGACAGTGCGGCTTTTAACCCGGTGCGCTTTATATATGGATTAATATTAAGATTCATTTTCATAAAGTTTCGGTCTCGTAACTACGGTAAACAGCCGCCATCTTTTTTCCCCGTAGAAGAGGAAGTGCTTCTTCTTCTACGCAAGCAACCGCCAAGGTAAGCACCCGCCCCCATAGAACAGGAAGCGCTTCTTCTTCTACTGTAAGCAACCACCCGCCCGCGTAGAAGAAGAAAAAGCGCGCGGATATTACCGTACGTTTCATTTCCTTTGTGTGTTTACATCTGTAAAGACCACAAAATGGCTCCTACTAAGCGACAGGGATCCGGTTCATGAAAAGACGCAATCTCTCCATCCGCACACGGATTACTATTTCACAGCAACTGCCTAAAGACTTTCAAGAAAAGCTGGCTACTTTCCGTGCATATTGTAAAAACAAGATAGCTGAAAAAAAGATCCGGCCAGAGAACATTATCAACATGGACGAGGTTCCACTGACTTTTGATATTCCTGTGAACCGCACTGTGGATACAACGGGAGCACGTACGGTGAATATTCGCACCACAGGGAATGAGAAGTCATCCTTCACTGTGGTTCTAGCTTGCCATGCTAATGGCCAGAAACTTCCACCCATGGTGATATTCAAAAGGAAGACCTTGCCAAAAGAGACCTTTCCAGCCGGCGTCATCATAAAAGCTAACTCGAAGGGATGGATGAAGAAAAGATGAGCGAGTGGTTAAGGTAAGTTTAAGTTTACGCAAAGAGGCCGGGTGGCTTTTTTCACGCAGCTCCGTCCATGTTGATTTACGATTCCATGCGCGCCCACATCACGCTGGTTTTAATATATTATTAAAGTTTGACTGACCTATTTGACTGTTTTTTTGACATTCCTTTAGCGCAGTTAGATGCGGCTTACAACACGGGGCGGCTTATAGGTGGACAAAGTTTTGAAATATGCCGTTCATTGAAGGCGCGGCTTATAACCCAGGGCGCCTTATGGTGCGGAAAATACGGTAACTGTTTTTTGCTTGGATAGCACTTTTGTAACCCACACTTTTCCTCATTCACTTACTGATGATGTTTTGCATAATGTGAACTTTAATATTAAACAAGCCAAATTCTAGCAAAGGCTCCTATTATGTCACAAGATGGAAAAAGATGCAGGGAACTGAAGCACAGACTGACCGACAGTGACTGCTGCAACCACTGGAGACACAATGACAGACAGAGTGACGCCACCTGCAATCACCAGGTTCCTCTTGTGTTTGGAAATATCTTTACCTTCATAGCGATTGTGAATCTGGCAGAGAAAAGGAGGAGAAAAAAAAGGCACATTATCAATTTCTCATTACTGATAAAATATGATTTAATAGACAGCATGTGTTTTTGATGCATTCATAAATGACTAGGGATTGGTACCTTTCACATTTAAATCAATGCGGTTTCAATTCCCAATACCTGGAAATCATTAATTTGATAGTTCTGTGTGCGTATATGTGTTAATAAATGTTGTTTATCAATAAACCATTTTCTTTAATTTAACACCGAGTTGATAATGATCAATGCACTGTCGGGTTGTTATATCTTGTTTTCTTATACTTCCGAGTCTCATTTGCTAGTATGCAAAAATTTCAGTTTGTCCTACATGTGTTGTCGTAGTCAGGAAGTTGTCTTTGCCGTGAAGTTAAATCTGCCAATCTTGTCTTTTAGCCCTACAAAGTGTTTGTACTGTAAGTATTGTACTTATTACACACCAGCTATTAGATTGTAACGCCCATTTTAGCTGTAGTCTTGGTTGTCAAAAGGTGTTGAAATTGCAATGTAAAATCTCTAATGCTAATCCGTAGCATGTATATTGAATATCTAATATAAATTAGCATTGAGCTAGCTTGAAAAGTGAAGCCTTGCTTTTAAACACTTTCTATCAGGCAGGCATTGATTGCTTTGTTGGCATGGAATTAACTAAAGGCAGTCTGCTATAAATACGTGTTTGCCCGCCAAGTACTTGAGCCGAGGCCGAGTCTGAAACCAGACATGACGTCACGTGCCACAAAAGATATCAAAAATTGGTAATAGGTACCTTATTGTACCGACTGGATACAGTCGGTCTGCATAAAAGTACTGAATTTGGTACTCATCCCTTTAAATGACATGAGTAAAATCAACAATCAGGTATATTGTCAGTTTTTAAAAGAATGCAATATATGTGAAAACACTATGTGCAAATTGTAAATAGTTCTTGGCAATGTAAGGTACATTAAATGTATAAACAAATGCTCAGTCATGTGATCATTCCTGAATGTACTACAAATATAAATAACATAAATCTTATCAGTATTGAAAATGTGAAGAACTCAGAAAAATCCCACAATTAAAGATTTTTTCCAATACAAAAATAAATTAAAAGGGAAAAAATGTGACAGGGAGGGTTGAAACAAAGTGCATGAAGCAATTTAGCATATTTTGTCAGATATTTAAAAAAAATATATCAATGAGCTTTTCATAACTGCATTCTGATCTGAGTTACATAGACCTACCAGGTGAAATGTTTTTTTTCTCTTTACAGTCAACGATGATTGGAAATGAGGGATCAATCAAGTACTGAAGCAACCTTTCAAACCAGAAAATGTCTACCATCTTGTGTTCAGTTCACTTTAAAATCAATAGGGCTTCTTATTACATTTTAGTAAGCTATTTAGTAAAAGTATTGTTTTGGATGTTTGTACCACATAGATCATGGTGGACGACCACAAACTATGTAGTCATGTAATTTAGTGGCGATATCTGCAATAAATTTAGGTCTTACAGTAATGTTCTTTGGTTAGTCAATAGCTTTATCTCAAACTTTTGAGGGAAATTGCAAACCAAAAGAGAAAATTCCATATACTGTACTGTATTCCAAAGTAGTTCATCCAAATATTTGAGTTCTTACCTTCCTTCCAATATATACAGGGATGCCGATAACCATGGCGGGGATAGCTATGCCAGCAATCAGAGCAATGCCAACAGGGGCACCAACAAGTGTTCCTAATTGCCAAAGAATCTTCTTCTTCCTGCTCCATGGCTTCTTCCCCCAAAATGTACAGCCTGATGGACTGAGAAAGTAGTAGGTGGGGGAAAAAAATCAAGGGGATTTAGAATTACTTTCTTTTCTCGCACATGCGCGCAAAGATAATTGTGAATTTGTGGCAGAATGGTGCCCATGAACACTGTCACCTGTAAATCTGGGCCATTTAGATTTTGGTTTAACACTTGCTGAAAGATCCATTTTTGATAAAACCATCAAACTTACAAATTAATTAACGTTTCCGTAATTTAGCACATCTAACTTGTCTTACACAACCTATCATAAGTACAGTCTCTTTGAACATAAAGTTAGAATATCCCCATTAAGCAATAAAAACACTTCTCAAGTATGTGTTGTCCTTTGCACGCACATACAAACCTCAGGTAATGCAAGTCGGAGATCTCCTTCATACACAGCCAGCAGAACTCACAGCCGCAGACGGCGCAGGTCATGTGGTTACAGCTGCCATCGTTCATTTTGATGATGTACGCAGCACAGCGTGGGCATGGCTTGATGTCATCAGCTGTGGGCACAATGACACAGTGAATCAAAGACTTAACAGTCAGTATATAATTTCAATCACCAAAATATACATTATGATAAGACTGATACAATTTATATACACACTTTCAACCAGCAGTAGTGCATTTACATCCTTTTCTTTTCCGAGAAAAGGCAGACATGTGACAAAGGCAATAAAAGCCTAAAAATATATTTTTAAATTGAGGTACTGAGGAAAAAGGAAACTGACATCCACTAACGCTAAATACATGATTAAAATATGTTTTCTTATGCATTCCGCTAAGATGATTGATGAGTCATGACATTTTTTTTGATTTAGTAGCACAAGTGGTAGGACACTTGAGCAAAAAAAAAATAGTTTCACGCTGTTTGCTTCACCTCATGAAAGATGGGTACTCATATACGCGTGATATTTATGATGAAATTTGTCTTATCTGACTTATACATGGTGTTATAAAGTTGGATACACGTGTTAAACAATGTCAAAGTATCAAATCATAAAGTTCACAAATTTAGGCGTGAGCTTGCATACAGTTTTGGATGCCTCTTCGCGGGGTTTTGCAGTGGCAACAAGATGACGTCACGGCGAGTTGGATGTCCTTATATGGACAATAGGCCTAGCTCTCAACCAGAGGGTTGAGGAGCTCCTCCCTTCTGCTTCAGGCAACGAAAAAACAAAAAAAGATAAAATATAGTTTTGGGGTGAGGCGTGGTTTCAATCGCAATCTGTGAACGCCTCCACAAACGACCAGCTTGCAGACAGACTCAAAAAAAGTGACTCTAAAGCAAAACGTACACAAAATTTAAAAACAAAGCTTATCCAAAACATGTTCAATACACCACAAGGAAGGGTTTTAAAATCATCATAAGAAAACATCATAAATAAAAAATCATCATAGGTTGTCCCCTTTAAGAATGTAATATTGTCACTCAAATCATTGCCTGCACAATAAACAACAATTTCCCCTTGTACCAAATTAATCTAATATCTATGTTTTGTTATGAGAAAAATGGTTCAAAATAGAAATGGAAATCTTGCAACTACTCACAATTCGTTTCGATTCTGATTCTTGGGGTGACATTCCGATTCAGAATCGATTCTCAGTTTAACACGAGTCTTGATTCAAACGGATTCTCGCAATATATTATTTGGTAAACTTGTAAAAATTATAATAAAACCTTTAAAAACAGGTTACAAATTACAAAAATCTCCTCTTGGCTGCAGATCTCCTAAAAAACCTATTTTTCAAAAAAATATAAAATGTTTGAAAATTATGAATCGATTTAAAAATCGGAATAAATAAAAAACGCAATTCAGATGTGAATGAATTTTCTGAGCATCCCGGGTTGAAAAGAATGGATTGTGTTATCTCACCTGTTTTTGTGTGTTTGCGATTCCCATGACGCCCCAAAAATGTAATCCAAACCATAGAGGCATGGCAGAGACATTAATAAAACACTTTTGCCTCTTTTCAAACGAGGCGTTTGGAATTTGAGACTTTAATGACGTATTTTGCCTCAGTTAGGTCAGCGGATATCTCCATATATGGTAGAGGTTTACCCGAAGAGCTTTACTCGAGTGGGCCATTTTTATTCAGTTGTAGTCCAAAGTTTTAGTCAACAGTTTCCTTTTTTTCCCCTCTATCCTCTTGTTGTAAGGCAAATTGGCTCATATATGGACACGCATGCTAAAGTCCTCCGTTGTTGCCATTTCTAATAAAAAGTAGCTATAGTTCTAACTTAAATCTGTCAGTAAAGTCCATATGGAAGCGCTAAAAAATACAACATAGCTGACAGGGTAAGGACGCAGTTGAAGGGGGATTGGCACAGAGGAGGACTTTGGCACGTAAATAAGACAGCCCACAAAATGTTGCATTCTGAGGACAGTCAGAAAGCGTCTTGAAGATGGTCTGTAAAAAATGTGAACTAAAGCACCACCATTACATGTTTTGTAGATCACAGGGAATTGTTTTATATATAAAAAAAACATGACCTCTTAAAATTATAAAGTATCTCCTTGCAACAAACTAAAGTTGGGGAATCTGGCATTATTATTAAGTTGAGTTACGTATACTATTGTCACATAATAGATTCAAACTACTAATGGATAAAGCAAAATCCACCTAAATTTCATGTTGGCTTATAAAAAAATCTGCAGTGTGGACCAGCAACCTAATGTCGGAAAAGGGTGAAGAGTCCATAGTTTGACATGATGACGTAACATGTAGAATGACAGTGTGTGCTTAGTCAGCCAACCTGCAGCTCCACTCTCTTGGCTGTAGCTGAGAGATGACGAGCGAATTGTCCTCAGACGAAGGCTTTGGGCTCTCTGTTGTCGTGCAGCATCGCATGTCTGGTTGGGGTGCCATAGCTGCTTACAGTGATAACAGAACTCTGTACCACAACCCTCCCTCCCGCATGCGATCTTGGGACAGCTAGCACAACCAAAGGCAATGACTGCATACCTAGCAAAAAAACAAACATATAGTGACATAACTACATCTAAGTACAAGGTAATTAATTTGACAAAGGTGATATAACATAATGGCTGCAGTCCATGGCTCAAAATGAATGCGGACACAAACACGTGTGCAGTGTAGCAATGCGATCGCTCCTCACCAGTTTTTATAGTTAAACCATACAAAATAGAAATCAGTTGAAAGAATGCAAAATAATCCAGAAAATTAAAACCCTTGACTTGCTCACTCACCAATGAATACATTTGGGAACCATATAAAGACGTGCCATACAGTAATACCTCAACATAGAGCTTAATTGGTTCTGTGACGGAGCTCTTGACTCAAAACACTTGTATCTCAAATCAACTTCTCCCAAAGAAAGAAATTGATATCAATTTAATCGTTCCTTGGCCCCCCAAAACAACCCAATTTCAACATGTAACATAGGACTGGTCCGATAAAACGATATCAATATATATCGCGATAGGCACGTAATTGATATGCGTAACAAATGTGTTCGATAAAACTTTCAGTTGGAAGAAACCGAAAGTTACAAAGCAAGGTTGGTTAGCAAAACAGGAAGTGATCAGTAATGGGAGGGACACGCTAACAGCCAATCACGTAAAAGTATCATGTTTGGTTGCGCTGTCTTGCTGTTGATTCTCTGGATTTCTTTCTTTTGCATTCCAACAAAAATCGTCTCATCCTTGGTGGCGAGCAATGCAGCTAATGGGAGCCATCGATTCTACCTCTAAATCACTTAAAAAATGCATTCAAAAACCGTCAACAATACTTCATTCATGTTCCGTAACCTAGAAGAATCAAACTGGAGCTACGTTGTTATTGTAAGAGCAAACACTGAAGGAACTAATTTTCTATTGGAGTAACGCATCGGCATGCTTACGGTATTAGCCGTAGAAGCTAACTACAGCAAGAGACACGCTAGCTTCTATGTCAGCGTTTGAGTTTGTAATGCAAAACACTGTGATAGAACACCAATCTGTACTGACTGAAAAACATGAACAATCATATTACAGTGTCTGTAAAGTATTAGCCCACATTTCATGTTTTGTTTGTACAAAGCTGAACTTGCCAGAGAGCGTGTTCACTGTAGTTGTAATGACACGCATGATGGGCTGCATGTATCATGATCAATATAAAGTGTGACAGTTGGTCCAGCTGGCCCGGGACGTTTCCTGTTGATTTTGGGTAAGCGCGCCAATTTATGTCGAAATAGCTTGTCTCCAAAATCCACATTTGCAGCTTTGAGTGACTTTCACCTCACTCTCTCGGCTTCAGTCTGCTCCAACGTTTCACCCTCTTCTTTGTGCTCGCTTCTATAAGTATAGTTCATCCTCAATAATATATTTAGCTTAAAAAAGATAAGTTGGTGAATCTTCATTTGTCCAAAAATAATCGCTTTAGTTGTCTGTTACAAAGTCTGCCATGATTACAACACACCCGTGTTTGATTCTAGAAGTATGAACAAATATTTGTTGCCAGAAGTCAGACTGCTGTGGAAACAGAAATCAATGATTCCAGGCAATGATTCAAATGATCAAAATACGGTAAATATTGAACATATTACATATTATTATGAACGTGTCTGTAACTACATTGTATACATATACTTGCAGTGTGTGTATAAAACGTTGCTGGAGGGTTTCGAAGGTTGTTTTTTTTACAAGGCTACAACTATGACTCCCATTAGACACATCTTTGAATCATTTTGTATCATCTTTAAAATCCTAAAAAAAAGACATGTATGTTCTTGTCTCTCATAATAATTGTGAACAATAGGCAAAATTCCAAAGAAAGTGCAGTTCCCTTTAAATAAGAATAACAGACCAAATCAAGTGTTACATATATGTAACTTCCTGGCATTAAATCTGTAAAAAAAAATAGTTCTTCTAAGGTTTCTCTATGTATACATTTTCACACTTCGCACTATTTTGTTACACATTATTAAGCATTTCTTATATATTCCTTGCACCTTAATTTTAAGAGGTTATTGCTCAGTGTTCAATTTGATTTTAGAATTGTGTTTACATTGATTAAGTGTTTTCCATGGTTGTGTTGACATTTCCTTTCATTTCTGCCTTGATTGCTAAGGGGATTATAATCAGAGGAAGGTTACATTTGAAAATAATGTTTACATTCAATATATTTTTCTTCTGGTCATTATTCTCGATAGGACATAAAACATTTCAGTTATTATCGATACTGACCGATATAAAACACTTATATCGTGATGTGGTTTTCAGCCATATCGCCCAAGCCTAATTTAACATGCTTTTTCCAAAGAAAACAAACTTTTAGATAAGTTGTATGAAAATCAACGCAAACAAATACAGTAGTTTTTTAAGTAATGTAATAATGTACAGCATTTACCTTGGAGAACAGACTTCTACCGTATCTCCTACGAGCTGCTTCTACGTTAAACACATCATTACCAGCTTCGCCATATTTTCATGGATAAATGTTCCCCATTTAGATATTTTAACATCCTTTGCTGACTTTAAACTCCTCCTGCTTCAATGTGGAGCCGACTAGCAGTGAAACGCTCAACTTGTACTGTATTCAGCACTGTCCTCTACTCTCACTTTCTTCCTTACCATGGTTGGAAAAACAAAGTTATGTCAACCTCTAGCTATAAGCTAATGCTAGTGAGTTAAGACCAGATGTTTTGGGCAGATTTTACAAGGTTTATTGGGGCATTTCCTTAAACCAACTAATAACTGGGATGCTTGTAACTCAAATTTTTGCTTGCAACTTAATGCATAACAATTAGCCGAGAGACAGCTTTATCTCAAAACACTAATGAATGGGATTGCAAATGTAAATCAGTCATAAATAAAACTAATACAGGAAGTACTGTAGTATTCAATTATTCCAAACTATAATATACTTACCCGCAGTCAGGTGCCGGACACCAACGGCAGTCAGGGTCAGCCACCAACCATCTCCTGAGGACGAACTCCTCGTATTTCTCCATGAGTCCACGGTCACTAAGAATCATGCGGATGTCATGTGGGTTGAAGCGCTCCGAACACTCAGGGCAACTGATGTTGACACGTGACTCTGAGATTTCAATACGCAGGTACTGGCGTAGGCAGTCAACGCAGGAGCGGTGGTGACAGGTCATGATGTCGGGAAAACTCTCTTTAGAGTGGTGTAGAAGGCACAGGGGGCATTCCAGGAAGTCCTTCTCCACTTCAACCCCCTGCTTGGAGGAGGCTGTGGTGCAGGCAGACAAACAGGTTCCAGAGGCAGATGAGGTGGAGGCATCAACAGCAGAGGCAGCTCCAGCCACAGTGGAGACGGCAGAGGTCTTATTATAACACATCTCGGAGTGGATGCTCTCGATGTTAGCTATACCATCCACCCCTGTAAGCCCTCCAGGTCCGGGATTGTGCAGCTCTCGAGACTTTCGGCGTATCGATTTGGCTTCCCTTCCCCGCCATCTAAAAAGGGAAGCCAGGGATAGACGTCTTTTCTTGGGAGCCTTCTTCACAGAGGACAGGGAGATGGTGGAGGTTGTGGACTGCAGATCCCGGTCAGAGCCCGTTACCCCACTACTGCCATTGCCAAACTGATGGTGCTTATGTAGGCTCATCTCTCCAGGAGGAGGGGAGGGATTAGCCACTGGGGAGCCAGGGCAGGGTAGCCTGTCCCTCACATGTGCAGGAAGATCAGGGAGTAAAGTGGGGCTGGGAGAAGGAGTAAGGTGATGGATGGGGGAAGGTCCAGGGTGGGGAGGGGGTAGGGCTCCAGAAGGCCCTTCTGCGCTTAAGACATGGTGGCTTCTCCTGATAAACCTCGCTGTCACATCTAAGAGACGGATGTTTGCGGAAAATGCTCACGTGGTCAGAAATGGTTGCAACAGAATCTAGCAAAAGACAGAATAAAAGAGAGCAAAACAATGTCAATATAGAGTGTGCTTGGAGTCAAGGCCATGATTTGTCATGTAAATATCAAGACATATATACAGATCAAAAATAATATTTGAAAGAACTGTTACCTAAAACAGTTGGGGTAACAATGCATTACACCTAATTGGATTACACTCCTCCCACACTTCATCGCAACACATCTCAGATATTTTGGGGAAAAAACAATGTTTCTTTTTTTTTTTGGTGTAATTCTACATGTTTTGGGCCAACAATAAGTGTTAAATTGAGTTTTATTTGTTTATTTGTATTTGAGAGGAGTACCTGGAATCAGCTCTCTGCAACTGTCCAGTCAAAGTGGAGATGCACTCTTTTGATGCACTTTATCTTTGACATCAAGAACACAGCTTTAGAGTTGTGGAACGTCAGCGCAGACACGCAAAGCTAACACGGAACGCTAACATCAAAGCTAATGGTCGTAGCTACGACTGTTGTTGACCAACTTTGTGCAGAACTTACGTCTGTGGTTTCAGCACATAAAAGCCCTGCTCTAACTTTGGGGAATTACCCAGAATGTGACAAAGTATTTCCTTGTCGACGGCTAGGGATAGGAATTGAAAACCGTTTTTTGTTCAGAACCTGTTCCTATGTATACATTTTTTGGAATCGCTTGACAATTTTTCAAACGATTCTTTTAACGATGCCACGGATGGGAATTACGTCATTATGCAACATGCGTAGTGATGTCAGACAGCAAAATGGCGGCACCCGAGCGGAACAAATACTCTTAAATTAAATTTTACAAGAAAAGATTGCAACTTCATCAAGAGGAAGACATACAAGCGATATACTTAAACAAATAAACAGAGCATGCGATAATTATAAAGAAAAGTTGCGTTTTTAAACCACCCAGATCTCATACCAGCAGCAGTAACACTAGCACATCATTAGCCGTAAATACAACAGGTATTAATCACCTATCATGTTCGTGCGATTATTTGTTAAACTGAAATGAATGCCTTCTCATTTCGATGAGCAAAACGAGAGACAGATTCTGACTAGTTCCAGTTCATGTCTGCCGCCTGGCGTGAGCTTCTCCTTTCAACGCGACAGGGAAGAGTATACGCAGGACAGACAAATAGTGAATACGTTTGTGGTCAAAGGCTTGCACAAATGTGCCACAGGTTTTCAAGAAGTGAATGTTCAATCGTAGTTGGAGAAAAGTTGCATGTTTTCCTGCAACCACATTGACACTTAGTCGTTTCCATTATACAGGTCAAACTCCTAAAATTAGAATATTGTGCAAAAGTCCATTCATGTCGGCAATTCAACTTCAAATGTAAAACTAATATGTGATATTAACTCATTACATGTAAAGTGAGATTGGCAAGCCTTTATTTGTTATAATTTTGATGATCATAACTCACATTTTTTTTGAAGAGGCCACATTTCCTGAGATTTTAAATTCAAGGTTTTCATCAGCTGTAAGCCATAGCCATCAAAATTATATTAAGAGAAGGCTTGAAATATCTTGAGTTGCATGTTATGTACATGATAGTTTCACTTTATAAATCCAAACAAACTATTCTAATATTTTCAGTTTCACCAGCATATGTTCTAGGAAAATGACAAAAGATTCTTAAAGGTTTTGAAAATGTTACTGTACGTTACCATCTTGCGTAATTTCCACATGTTTTATTTTGTTAGTTTCTACAGAAGACTTTATTTCTTGTATTTATTATATTATACAGTTGTTTTGTTCTATGTGATGTGCCTTTTAAACAGAAGACTTTATTTCTTATATTTATTATATTATACAGTTATTTTGTTCTATGTGATGTGCCTTTTAAATCCTCAATGTTGGCTTTATAAACCTCTCAACCAAGCAAAATGTATGGCAATCCACATTTTTGTTCTTTTTTTCCCAAATAACAATTGATAAGAGAAACGATACGGAACCGAATCGTTAAGCAGAATCGAAACCGGAAGTCTCTTATCAATTTCCATCCCTATTGACAGCCACAGCAATGACGCTACCGGTGAGTAGTGTAACCTAAAGTAGGACACACTCAAGGCTACTATATAGGGTGAAAGACTATATGGGTGTTATTTCATGTTTAGAGGGCTCTAATAATGTTTTTAAAAATATTTAGAAAGTCTCAAACAGTTGTTTATGCTCTAACTATAGAAATAATTGATTTATTAATAATAATAATCCTACTTTGTGGAACTCATGTTAACAAAAGATTCACATGTTCATCGCTGTTCATCTGTCCAAAGCATAGTGTTGCAGAGGTCTTGGGGTCTCTTAAGATGGTCGACTCCATGTTTACCATGTTTCTTTGAGCTTCATCACAAACTGCAGAGGCATGACACACCATTGTGACTTGTACTCTTGGGTAGGATGGCCTTCTCTGCCCAGTAGGAGACAGTGTCATTGATCCACTTATATTTACATAGCTCGTGTTGGACTATTACCCTTTTACATCTGTACATTGATTAAACACAGATGTAACTGAGACTCTTATGCTCTAAGATCATCTGTTGGTCTCTGTCCCTTTTTGCTCGCACTGAGCTAGGGAAAAAAACACTTTTGTCTATGCAGCTCCTTGTGCTTAGAACATGTTACAAAGAGACTGGAAGCTGACTGAATTTTTATCCTTAAATGTTTTTAAATCTAAACAGAGCATTTGAAGCAGTCTCAGTTATATGTAACAGTTTTACTTGATATCCATCTTGTCATTTTAATGTGCAATTTGGAATGTGTAACTTTGCTGCCTCTTGGACAGGACTCCTTTGAAAAATAGTTTTTTGATCTTAATGAGATTTTTTTCTGGTTTAATTTTTTTTTTTTTTTTAAACCTTGCGTACCTTAAATAAAACATGGCATGAAAGCTGCATAAAGTATTTATTTTGGTAATGTTTTGGTTTATATAAAAAACATCTTGAAAGAAGAATGTGCGTACATGCATGCAGTGCTTTGTCACCAAGCTACTTGCTAATGTTTTGAGACTTAATTCAAGTCTTGTGCCGGTCTAAAATCGTGTCCTTTTATCAACTTGGGTGGAGATATTTGCACGGATTAAACCATTTTTGCGTTTAGATGTGCCTTTATTTCACATAAGTTTTATGTCATTTTTTGGCATACCACATGTCAGCAGTCATACCACAACAGGTCAAAAATAATTTAAAACGATTAAGTAATAATTCTATTTAAAAGCAAGTACATTGCCCAAGAGAACTGGTTTCTCGATCTTTTGAAATGGACTTAAACTCCCCTAAAGTGATCAATTCTGGTAGCCTCAGATCTTTCTGGATGTCATTCTATGACCAGGGAGCAGCATAACTGTATTTTACTTTGTAGCTGTATGTATAAATGGTGCTACTGAAGAGGCAGCTGGTTGCATCAGCTCTGTGCTCGTTTAATTTCTTTACTTCTTATTTTCATTGGGTTTAACCTTATTTTTGTGAAGATTTTGTATCTGCACTGCAACCACATAATTTTCTCGTTGTGGGATGAATTAAGTCGGTCATATGCTATCCTAAATTGAGTTTTGGTGTACGTTCCTAAAAGCACAGGCCTAAAAGCACATTAGGTCTCAGAATATTTCCAAGTTGGTGGGGGATCAAATATTTATTCTGTCTCTCTTGGTTACAATGACCCCACCATAAAATGATACCCTGATGATAACTTTGTAAGGGTTAAAGTGGTAAACTAACACAATCAGCACATGATTAAATACTTATTTACCATACTGCATACAGTTGAGCCTGTGCAGTTAGCCAGACGGTATGCCTGACTGCATTCCTGGCCAGCCTGTCCTCTGTGTAATATTGTCTGTATGCACATTCCATGAGTAAAGAAATCCCAATCAATCAGTTCAATACATGCGTCTGGTTTCCAATTAAAATAGTGGTGGTGTGTTAATCCAACTTTTGGATCAGACGAGCTGTTTTCATGCATTTTATAAAGCGTGTTTCAGTTGATTTAATGCAGTTGTTTTGGTTTCATTTAGAGCAGTGATTCTAAAACGGTGGTACGTACGTGGGCTCTATATAGTGGTACGCCAAAGAATCCATTAAATATTCAAACAACTGTTACTGCTCAATCTCTATGCAGGGCTTCCCCTTAATGTAACTGAAAGTGGCACACCGCCACGGCAATATCACAACAGCCACACGTTGAAAGGAAGTTGTTTTTTTTTTTACATGAAAACAAATGTTTTAGGACAAGCGGTAGAAAATTGATGGATGTGTATTCTAGCCCTCAGAAGAAGTCACAAAGTCCGACACTACTTTTTGTTACTTTTATTGCTAATCTTATGCGAACAAACTACCCAAATCCAGCTGCAGCGCCTCCCTGCCACACCCGCTAGATTAGAGATATTCTTTATTTCCTTAAATTGGAGAAAAATAGGCTGACATTGAACGGTTGTTCGGTGAAGTTTCAGGAAGTATAGGGTGGTTTCCCAACTACGTAAAAGAGACTGCTCTCAAATTTAACCCAGATTGAAAAGTAATTTAAAGGTAAATAATTGATGGGCGTGGTCAGGGGGCGTGGTTAAAAGGGGAGGAGTCAAGTATTTTATATATATATAAGAAATACTTGATTTTCAGTTAATTCTAGCAATATATATATATATATATATATATATATATATATATATATAAATAAATAACAGAAATACTTGATTTTCAGTGTTCATTTATTTACACATATACACACACATAACACTCATCTACTCATTGTTGAGTTAAGGGTTGAATTGTCCATCCTTGTTCTATTCTCTGTCACTATTTTTCTAACCATGCTGAACACCCTCTCTGATGATGCATTCTGCTTCGTCTCCTTGTTGTGTGCGCAGTTGTGCACTGCACTATCTAAAAGCCGTAGATGTTATTGTCAAATATGCATGTACAGTAGATGGCAGTATTGTCCTGTTTAAGAGTGTCACAATATTGCTGTTTACGGCAGACGAACTGCTTTACGGTAGACAAAAACGTGACTGCTGCTGTTGTGTGTTGTTGCCGCGCTGGGAGGACGTTAATGAAACTGCCTAACAATAAACCCACATAAGAAACCAAGAACTCGCCCTCCATCATTCTACAGTTATAACGTGATTGGGCAGGCACGCTGTTTATATTGTGGGAAAGCGGACGTGAAAACAGGCTGTCGACACGACACTCAGGTCCGTCTGAATTTCAGGAGAAAATTTGTCCCGGGAGGTTTTCGGGAGAGGCGCTGATTTTCGTGAGTCTCCCGGAATATCCGGGAGGGTTGGCAAGTATGCCACATCCCGTCACACCCCTAATCAGGCCCCCACCGCCACAGGTATCTTGGCAATCTAGGGGAAACTGTGTGTGTGTAATGTTACAGTTGCCAAAAATATTCAATATACTTGTCAAATAAAACATCTGCCTTATTTTTAATGAATACTTAGGCCTATTACGCTATGGTATTTTAATGTTGGTCATGTTGGTGGTGCTTGCAGAGGTAGGTGTTTTCTGAGGTGGTACTTGGTGAAAAAAGTTTGAAGAACCACAGATTTTGAGCATGTAAAACGAACTGATGATGCTGGGTTCACAATGTCAACACCACCACCATTTGCAGCGGTGTTTACAATGGGGGAAAGAAAACAGGTCAATCCCAGGTCCTGATAAACAAACACACACATGTCATGTTGAACTGATAACCTCAATGGAAGAACAACGATCTGGAAAGCATCCAGCAACATCCATTAATTCATTCATTCTTGAGTAGAAATGTAGAAATAACTACAAAAGTACACTTCATTCATTAATGGTGTTACAAAAAAGATCAGTTAGAATAATGTTGGATATAGAGAACATACAAACCCTTTATTTATTGAATCAAAGATACTGAAATTCCACGACAGTGAATTTGCAAACAGCTAAAATTATACACAAAGCAAACTATAATCTGCTACCCAAGAATATACAACAATTATTTAAAAAAAAAAGAGGAGAAATATAATCTGAGAGAAAAATGTCATTTAAAACATTTGTATGCACGTACAACACTTAAGACCTTCAGTATATCAGTATGTAGAATTAAATTATGGAATGGATTAAGCAAATAACTCAAACAATGTACTAATATGATCCACTTCAAGAAACTCTTCAAACTTAAAGTGAAGTGAATTATATTTATATAGCGCTTTTCTCTAGTGACTCAAAGCGCTTTTACATAGTGAAACCCAATATCTAAGTTACATTTAAACCAGTGTGGGTGGCACTGGGAGCAGGTGGGTAAAGTGTCTTGCCCAAGGACACAACGGCAGAGACTAGGATGGCGGAAGCGGGGATCAAACCTGGAACCCTCAAGTTGCTGGCACGGCCACTCTACCAACCGAACTATACTGCTATAGCCATAAAGTGTTTACAAAATACAAAGAAGAAGAACCATGATGAAAATTCTGAATTTATCTTATCCATCCATTCATTGTCAAGATAAATCTTACTCATCTGACCATAAGAAATATAACTTACTTCACCGATTATTATTTATTTATTTTTATCGTTATTACTTATGGAGTATATTGTGAGTATATTGTGAATAAATTGAGAACAGGAAGTGAACAAAAGTTTTAGCAACTGCTATGTAAAGGAAAAGGGGTAGACTTAAATAAGCTCTGCTTCTTCCTACACCTTTTTGAACATGTTCAATGGAGAAACTGAAAATTGTGATGTATCATGTTGTATGCATGCATGTTCCAAATAAACTCAAACTCAACTTAACTCAATAATGGTTTTTCAAGAGGAACAAAGTGTTTAAAAAAAACACAAGATGTACTTGTTGAGTCCTCACTATGTTGCTGTTACACAGCTTTATAGTATTGTTTATTGTGGATCCCCATTAGCCGACGCACAAACACCAGGCTAGTCTTCCTGGGGTCCTTTTCAAAAGTTCAAAGTAAAATAATAATACACAGATCCAGTTACCAAACATCCACAAATCCAGTTACAAATAAAAGAGAGATAAAAGGAAAATAAAAATAAAATTCTCAAAATAATACATTCAAATAACAGTACACAGATACAGTTACAGAACATACGCAAATCCAGTTATAAGAAAAGAAAAAGTGAAAGAGGGGGAAAAAAAGTTCTCAAAACTGATAACATAAAAGATTAAACTCTTTAAGTCTAAAAAGTGTTTACCGTATTTTCCGCACTATAAGGCGCACCTAAAAACCACAAATTTTCTCAAAAGCTGACAGTGCGCCTTATAACCCGGTGCGCTTTATATATGGATTAATACTAAGATTCATTTTCATAAAGTTTCGGTCTCGCAACTTCGGTAAACAGCCGCCATCTTTTTTCCCGGTAGAACAGGAAGCGCTTCTTCTTCTACGCAAGCAACCGCCAAGGTAAGCACCCGCCCCCATAGAACAGGAAGCGCTTCTTCTTCTACTGTAAGCAACCACCCGCCCCGGAAGAAGAAGAAGCACGCCGTGCATGCTGGGATATGTGACGTTTCATTTCCATTTGTGTGTTTATGTAAAGACCCCAAAATGGCTCCTATTAAGTGTGTTGTCTGTCTAATTATAAATAATGCAGACGAGGCGTGTTAACTGAGTTCTCAACATTTACTCACAGCGTGCTCATAACCACATTCTAACTGCCAGCATACAACGCTTCTCAGGGCTACCGCGCATGCTCGTCACTATCGTTGCATGCTGGGTAGTGTAGTTGTTATATTTGCTAGCTCATAACATCACATTAAGAGACACGCTTACGCGCTTAATTCAATACTCGCCGTCATTCCGGGTGGATTGACAAAAGACCTCCAGCCGCTAGATATTGGTGTCAACAGGGCATTCGAAGCTAGACTGCTAACTGCGTGGGAACAATGGATGACCGAAGGCGAACACACCTTCACTAAGACAGGGAGACAGCGCCGGACGACATACGCCAACATCTGCCAGTGGATCGTAAATGCCTGGGCAGATATTTCGGTCACAACTGTGGTCCGAGCTTTCCGGAAGGCAGGATTCACAGAACTGCTGGACAACAACAGCGACACTGACTCCGATTACTTCGACGAGACGGACCCGGCCATTTTGGATCCCACATTCGCCCAACTTTTCAATTCGGACACCGAAGGATAAGAATTCGAGGGATTTATGAATGAAGAATAACTTCAGAAAGTGAGCGTTATGTTTATTTTGTGTGTTGTGACATTAACGTTCGAGCAACATTATGTTGCTATTGCTCTGCACTATTTTGAATTTTACTATGTTTGTGATTGCACATTTGCGTACATTTTGGGAGTGAACAGAGTTGTTAGAACGCTGGTTTTTAATATATTATTAAAGTTTGACTGACCTATCTGATTGTTTTTTTGACATTCCTTTAGCGCAGTTAGATGCGGCTTACAACACGGGGCGGCTTATAGGTGGACAAAGTTTTGAAATATGCCGTTCATTGAAGGCGCGGCTTATAACCCAGGGCGCCTTATGGTGCGGAAAATACGGTACATGTTTCTTAAATGCTTTTTTTTTTTTACTGGGAATAGTCCTAATATTAAAAAAAATAATAATAATTTTCCATAATGAAATGCCTCTGTGTACAACAGTGCTTTTCATTGAATTAGTTTTATGGTCGTAGTAATACAAGTACCTCTGCCTCAAGGTAGGGGGCGATATATTGTCAACTTGCACTTCAATGCCTCAGCAGTACTCTGACTTGCCACACTGGGAGAAGTGGGGGCGCTCAAGCTAGCAGCGCATGTCTCTCCAGCGGAAGCCAGCCTTTTTTCTTTTTCTTTTTCTTTTAAACTGTATTTAAAACAAACATGGTATTTTTATTTCAGCAAGCCAGCGTTTGTGGGGTGTTTTATGTCAGATGTGAAAATATTGTTTTATTGCTTGGATTGGGAAATTGAATTAAATGAATGTGTCTGCCAATATGGAGGATTATATACTGTAGGGATGATACTCAAAACCGGTTTTCCCGGTGGTTCGATAAGAAAAGAACCGAGTCCTCGGACTCGAATAACTTTTTGAGAACCGGTACCCGTTATCGAGACCACTATAGTAAAGAAAAATAGTTGGTTCTTTATTCGAATCCCTCGAAAGGAATCCCGTCCCGACCAGAAATGCCCCGTGAGACATCACAAGAAATTATGTCGCGTAGCTCAGTCATTAGGCGCAGATAGGGAAAGCAGGAAAAACAATAATAAAGTTCAAAACAAAAGGTATAATCCAATGAATAACTTTACTGAGAGATTTGAGCAGGGTACAAACACATGACGAACACTTTTACGACCAACCGGAAACATAGCAACCAGGCTAGCAACGCACCTCCTTTACGGCAGCTGTCACAACGTTCTTAAAGCAACCGCAGCACATTCATAAATATACAACATATATGACATGATCTCCCTTTTTTAACTTTTGTTTTTCTTTCCTTGTAAACAAAACAAAATCACACTGTATATGTGTTGTCTGTCTAATTATAAATAATGCAGACGAGGCGTGTTGGCTGAGTACTTGACATTTACTTTCACAGCGTGCTCATAACCTCATTCTTAGCTGCCTGGTGGTGACATGCAACAACACTTCTCGGGGCTACCGCACATGCTCGTCACTCCAGTTGCATGCTGGGTAGTGTAGTTGTTATATTCCCTAGCCTAGCTCATAACATCACATCCTTCCCCCTATAAAGAAATAATGTTAACTCAATAAAGTGTATTTCTTTTTTTAGCTTTAACTTTTCATTTTTTAGCATTGTAACCACATTTGCAAACAACTTTTCTCTTCATAGAATTTTCTTTCAATAAAGAAATTACGTGCAAAAATGTCAAAGCATCATAACAAACAGTTATGTCAAATAGCAGCAGAAGTGCACTTTTTGGAGAACTATATTATTTTAAGTTTTGTGCCCAAGGGACTGATTTTATTTAACACTATATTATTATTTATACCCCTATAGTGATCACAGACACAGGTTGTTTTTGTGTTACTGTATATATTTGTTTTTCTGAAAAATCCCACTTAATATACTTTGGGTAACAACAGTCAATTTTTATTTTTTTTAGGGTGGTAACAGTCAATATTTATTTATTTATTAGATTTTATTTTTTTCTTATATAATAAAAGTGAGCTTTTGTTAAACCAAATATTGTGTTTTTTTCCATATACAACAATATGGACTCGATAAGAGAATCGATAAGGAATCGGTTCGATAAGAGGATTCAATAATAGGCTCGAACTCGATAATTTCTTATCAAACATCATCCCTAATATACAGAGGTGGGTAGTAACGCGCTACATTTACTCCGTTACATCTACTTGAGTAAATTTTGGGATAAATTGTACTTCTAAGAGTAGTTTTAATGCAACATACTTTTACTTGAGTATATTTATAGAGAAGAAACGCTACTTTTACTCCGCTACTTTTATCTACATTCAGCTCGCTACTCGCTACTAATTTTTATCGATCTGTTAATGCACGCTTTGTTTGTTTTGGTCTGTCAGACAGACCTTCATAGTGCCTGCGTTTCAACAAATACAGTCACTGGTGACGTTCACTCCGTTCCACCAATCAGATGCAGTCACTGGTGACGTTGGACCAATCAAACAGAGCCAGGGGTCACATGACCTGACTTAAACAAGTTGAAAAACTTATTGGGGTGTTACCATTTAGTGGTCAATTGTACGGAATATGTACTGTACTGTGCAATCTACTAATACAAGTTCCAATCAATCAATCAAAAGTATGAAGGAAAAAAGACCATTTTTTATTTCAACCGTACACCCCGTCAAAAGCCTAAAGACTGACTGCACAGTTCCTGTCTTCACAATAAGAGTGCCGCTCCATCGCGCCTGCGCTTTCAAAATAAGAGTCTCCGAAAGCCTGCGCAAACAAGCTAGTAAGCTACGGAGTTTGCCGCCAATGTATTTCTTGTAAAGTGTATAAAAACGAATATGGAAGCTGGACATATAAGATGCCAAAAACCAACCACTTTCATGTGGTATTAGACAGAAAGGAGGAACTTTTTTTTCTCCTCCATTTGAAAACGTGGACGTTTGTCATCACCACTGTCTGATTACAATCAATGCAAGTCATCACAATCAGGTAATACAGCAACTTATATTCTTGTCTTCATGAAAGAAAGGAATCTATATGTGTTAAACATGCATGTATATTCATTAAAACACTATTAACATGTAAACAAAAACGGCAAAAAAAATAAATATAAATTATATACTGTATATATCAATGTATATATATATATATATATATGTATATATGTGTGTGTGTATGTATATATATATATATATATATATATATATATATATATATATATGTGTGTGTATATACCGTATTTTCCGCACTATAAGGCGCACCTAAAAACCACAAATTTTCTCAAAAGCTGACAGTGCGCCTTATAACCCGGTGCGCTTTATATATGGATAAATATTAAGATTCATTTTCATAAAGTTTCGGTCTCGTAACTACGGTAAACAGCCGCCATCTTTTTTCCCGGTAGAACAGGAAGCGCTTCTTCTTCTACGCAAGCAACCGCCCCCATAGAACAGGAAGCGCTTCTTCTTCTACTGTAAGCAACCACCCGCCCGCGTAGAAGAAGAAAAAGCGCGCGGATATTACGTTTAATTTCCTTTGTGTGTTTACATCTGTAAAGACCACAAAATGGCTCCTACTAAACGACAGGGATCCGGTTCATGAAAAGACGCAATCTCTCCATCCGCACACGGATTACTATTTCACAGCAACTGATATTCCTGTGAACCGCACTGTGGATACAACGGGAGCACGTACGGTGAATATTCGCACCACAGGGAATGAGAAGTCATCCTTCACTGTGGTTCTAGCTTGCCATGCTAATGGCCAGAAACTTCCACCCATGGTGATATTCAAAAGGAAGACCTTGCCAAAAGAGACCTTTCCAGCCGGCGTCATCATAAAAGCTAACTCGAAGGGATGGATGAAGAAAAGATGAGCGAGTGGTTAAGGTAAGTAAGTTTACGCGAAGATGCCGGGTGGCTTTTTTCACGCAGCTCCGTCCATGTTGATATAAGACTCCATGCGCGCCCACATCACGCTGGTTTTTAATATATTATTAATGTTTGACTGACCTATCTGACTGTTTTTTTGACATTCCTTTAGCGCAGTTAGATGCAGCTTATAACACGGGGCGGCTTATAGGTGGACAAAGTTTTGAAATATGCCGTTCATTGAAGGCGCGGCTTATAACCCAGGGCGGCTTATGGTGCGGAAAATACGGTATATATATATATATGTATATATGTGTGTGTGTGTATGTATATATATATATATATATATATGTATATATGTGTGTGTGTGTATGTATATATATATATATATATATATATATGATATGTATGTGTATGTGTATGTTCCTCATCAGTTACTCAGTACTTGAGTAGTTTTTTTACAACATACTTTTTACTTTTACTCAAGTAAATATTTGGGTGACTACTCCTTACTTTTACTTGAGTAATAAATCTCTAAAGTAACAGTACTCTTACTTGAGTACAATTTCTGGCTACTCTACCCACCTCTGCTAATATACTGTATCCAAGATTAAACACTTATCGAAACTGGACTTTAAGACAAAATTAATGTGATCACACAAAGTACGTTTTCATGGAGGATAGCTATTGCTACTTCAGATACAAATACAGAGAGGCAAGACACACTTACAATACTTTGTTTATTTTGTTACAAGCAAATTGGACCAAAAAGTATTTAATAACAACTTTATCAAATACTTTTTGGACCCATTTACCATATCATTATGACGTTTTTATGAAAGCGAATTACTTCCTTATTGTTCCTGTTATTCTAATGTGCAACCTAAATCAAACAATGTTTAGAGCTGCACATATGAATTTAAGTTAAAAAAAAAAAGAAGAAGAAAAACTCAAAAGTATCTATGCCTCACCTGGTGTATAGTTCACCGCACGTCTCATTGTACTCGATTTTATTTGGGCATAATGTGCTTTTAACCCAAGAGATTGTGGAGTTCAACAAAGTCTGTGATTGCCTTTCAACGAGCGGCAGCAGTACAGTGGCGTTGACGACCACAATGCTAATAATAGTTCAGATTTGGTACCGATAGAATGCGACACTGGGTAACTAATACACATAAACACAATTAAATGGTCGTCGTTACCAACAGCTAGTAGTTATGATGCAATAGTAAGTCAACACTAATGTGCTTTTGCTTTCGGTACGGTTGACCGTGTTAATGCCAAATCAGACGAATAAGGCGAAAATAAGTCAGATGAAAGTGCAGTGGTTATATTTACACACTAGTCTGGACGTTTTGTCTGGCTGCCCTTGAGCAAGCTGAGGTTTCCCCAAACACGATTTAGCGCTAGCATCATGCTAACAAGGTTAGCAAAAACCCGATGAGAACATACCGTCTGTTGCTCGTCGCTCCTCTTCTGGGCACAGCGAAGGGGGGAAAATGTGTTTAACAAAAAGGCAATGAGTACAAAAAAATAAAAAATAAAGTATTCCCTTTTATTGCTAGTACTGTTTTTTTCGGTCTTGACTATAACATCGATGTGGTCCACTGGTGGGCGAGCAAGACATAGCAGGCTCAGTTCAAGCTGTCCCTCAAGCTCGCTAATTCAAATCATATCGCGAGAGTTGGACATGTTAGTGCCGCGTGAACTTACGTGAGTTAGTATTCATCAAATAAAACAGATCCTATACACTTGACATAAAATCAGATAATGAAACACATTTGCAAAGAATCAACATGGGGGAAAAGTTAAAATGTTTTTAAAAATAAATAAAAGGGATGAATATTAAAGATCCGATGTGTTTAAAACAGACAAAATAAAATACTATAAGTTTTATTTTGAAGGCCATATTTTTATCTCTAAGATGAATCAAATATCCAATGTGCTAAAAATGATCCATCCATTCATCCATCTTCTTCCGCTTATCCGAGGTCGGGTCGCGGGGGCAGCAGCCTAAGCAGGGAAGCCCAGACTTCCCTCTCCCCAGCCACTTCGTCCAGCTCTTCCCGTGGGACCCCGAGGCGTTCCCAGGCCAGCCGGGAGACATAGTCTTCCCAACGTGTCCTGGGTCTTCCCCGCGGCCTCCTACCGGTCGGACGTGCCCTAAACACCTCCCTAGGGAGGCGTTCGGGTGGCATCCTGACCAGATGCCCGAACCACCTCATCTGGCTCCTCTCGATGTGGAGGAGCAGCGGCTTTACTTTGAGCTCCTCCCGGATGGCAGAGCTTCTCACCCTATCTCTAAGGGAGAGCCCCACCACCCGGCGGAGGAAACTCATTTCGGCCGCTTGTACCCGTGATCTTGTCCTTTCGGTCATAACCCAAAGCTCATGACCATAGGTGAGGATGGGAACGTAGATCGACCGGTAAATTGAGAGCTTTGCCTTCCGGCTCAGCTCCTTCTTCACCACAACGGATCGATACAGCGTCCGCATTACTGAAGACGCCGCACCGATCCACTCTTCCCTCACTCGTGAACAAGACTCCGAGGTACTTGAACTCCTCCACTTGGGGCAAGATCTCCTCCCCAACCCGGAGATAGCACTCCACCCTTTTCCGGGCGAGAACCATGGACTCGGACTTGGAGGTGCTGATTCTCATCCCAGTCGCTTCACACTCGGCTGCGAACCGATCCAGTGAGAGCTGAAGATCCTGGCCAGATGAAGCCATCAGGACCACATCATCTGCAAAAAGCAGAGACCTAATCCTGCAGCCACCAAACCAGATCCCCTCAACGCCTTGACTGCGCCTAGAAATTCTGTCCATGCTAAAAATGATAAGCCGACTAAATTACTTGTATTGTTTTAACTTTTATTTACACAGGGAAGTCCCATTGAGATTAAGAACCTCTTTTTCCAAGGGAGCACATTCATACACTAGTGTAGTAGTGGGAGAAAGACAGAACGGCCGCCATTAGGGAGCTGGGATCGGATATGCAACCCTAAAATTGCCGATTCTGAAGGACAAGATTCTCAGGTGTCGGTTAAATTAGCAACTGAATAGATTACATTTTTACAGGCATTATTGTGTGTAGTATTCGAGTAAATACACGCCACGTAAGACTTCAGTATTTGATGAAACAGTGGCTAAACATGCAGTACTGAAACACTTCCTGTTCTCTAAATTGACTTCTCTAAAAAAAAAAAAAAAACAGAAGCCAATTTATTAGGCACACTTGGTTAAGCCTGTTGTACCAAAGTGAGATATGGAAAGTCTTTGAAAAACTACAATGACACTTGTAATTTCCTTTATGTTGTCCAATGAACGATCAATTTGTCTATCAGATGCATCTCTGTTTTGACCACTGTTTTCTCAAGGTGGATTGAATATGCAACCACTATCTCTACTGTATATTGAAATATGTAAAGATGACCAAGTTACACTTTAGTAAAACCCATAATAAATCCACTTATTCACAATGTTTGGAATTGAACATTATGGCCCACCTTGAAAAACCAAACATGGAGTTCTGCATGTTTAAAACAGCCATGCTGTCCACCATTTCCTAGATGTGGACTTAAGCCCAATCTTAACTCCAATTGTTATCAAGGGCTCTTAAAACACAATACTAGTTGGTTGACATTGTGTAACAGTGTGAATGTAAAAGAATGAAATAGGACACATATATTTAACAATTTATTATCCATCAGTTAACTATAAACCTTCAAAATGCTTGGACACCTCCATCCTGTACCATGGCTGATATTCTATCCCATGGCATCGACACAATAAAATGACAAAACAGAGGAATGCATTCAAATTTATAATTGAATTTTAACTTTTTGCTTTTTTTTTTTAAGGACTTTTTTTGTTTATGATCAAGGTCTAGTCAAACCATTCCTAGACCTGGCAGAGTAAATAGTTTTCTTTTTTTAAGAAAAAATTTATCATTTTGCAATGTTTTCAGTGTTTTGGATTTTTCAATGTTTAAATTTTTTTATCTTTTTCCATCGGTGAAGCAGGTTTCAAAATGCTCAATCTGCGGAGAGGGAAATAAATCACAAGTTACATTTTGTTTGTAACTCTTCCGCAATGTTGTCCAAGATGTATATACCTTAGACGCTGGGAACACCAGCGGGCGTGGTTGACTTCTGTGCAGCCTCTTTGGCCTGGTGGGCCTGGAGCACAGCAACAGCCTCATCCACCTAAATCAAAGACCAAATTAACCACTATATATGACAAGCTCATGACAAATGACCACAGCAATAGGAGTAAAAATCTTCAAGTTCAAAAACTGAATTTTGAAGCTTGAAATGTTGTGACACTGATTGCGGACCTTTGAGCGCAGGGATTCAGGCGATTCGAGCATGTGAAGAAGCTCAGAGTTGTCAATCTCCAGCAGCATGCCAGTGATCTTGCCCGCCAGACTCGGGTGCATGTTCTGAATCAGAGGGAACAGTCGCTCACCTGGGGGAACAACATAAATTATTATAAACATTCATACTGTGTCTACTAACACTTAAGTGTCTGTTTATTTTAAAACAAGCAGACAAAGGACTGACCGAGCATTTGTTTCTGTTCCTGAGGAGGGGCATCAGCCAGCATGGATGCAGTCAGGGGCGCCTGTCCTTGGACATGAACTGCAGGCTAATGGGAAAAGTACACATATGTTGACTTTGACATTTCCTACAAATGTCACAAACTACCGTATTTTCCGCACTATTAGCCGCACCTAAAAACCACAAATTTACTCAAAAGCTGACAGTGCGGCTTATAACCCGGTGCGCTTTATATATGGATTAATATTAAGATTCATTTTCATAAAGTTTAGGTCTCGCAACTACGGTAAACAGCCACCATCTTTTTTCCCCGTAGAAGAGGAAGTGCTTCTTCTTCTACGCCAAGGTAAGCACCCGCCCCCATAGAAGAAGAAGCGCGCGGGTATTACGTTTCATTTCCTTTGTGTGTTTACATCCGTAAAGACCACAAAATGGCTCCTACTAAGCGACACACTGTGGTTCTAGCTTGCCATGCTAATGGCCAGAAACTTCCACCCATGGTGATATTCAAAAGGAAGACCTTGCCAAAAGAGAACTTTCCAGCCGGCGTCATCATAAAAGCTAACTCGAAGGGATGGATGGATGAAGAAAAGATGAGCGAGTGGTTAAGGGAAGTTTACACGAAGAGGCCGGGTGGCTTTTTTCACGCAGCCCCGTCCATGTTGATATACGACTCCATGCGCGCCCACATCACAGATGGTGTCAAAAAACAAGTGAAGCACACAAATACAACACTCGCCGTCATTCCGGGTGGATTAACCAAAGAACTCCAACCGCTCGATATTGGTGTCAACAAGGCATTTAAAGCATGACTGCGAACGGCGTGGGAACAATGGATGACCGAAGGCGAACACACATTCACTAAGACAGGGAGACAGAGCCGGACGACATACGCCAACATCTGCCAGTGGATCGTAAATGCCTGGGCGGATATTTCGGTCTCAACTGTGGTCCGAGCTTTCCGGAAGGCAGGATTCACGGAACTGCTGGAAAAACAACAGCGACACTGACTCTGATGACTTCGACGAGACGGAGCCGGCCATTTTGGATCCCGTAATTCGCCCAACTTTTTAATTCGGACACCGTAGGAGAAGAATTCGAGGGATTTATGAATGAAGAATAACTTCAGAAAGTGAGTGTTATGTTTATTTTGTGTGTTGTGACATTAACGTTCGAGCAACATTAAGTTATTGCTATTGCTCTGCACTATTTTGAATTTTACTATGTTTGTGATTGCACATTTGCACATTACCGTACATTTTGGGAGTGAACAGAGTTGTTAGAACGCTGGTTTTTAATATATTATTAAAGTTTAACTGACCTATCTGACTGTTTTTTTGACATTCCCTGTAGCGCAGTTAGATGCGGCTTATAACACGGGCGGCTTATAGGTGGACAAAGTTTTGAAATATGCCGTTCATTGAAGGCGCGGCTTATAACACGGGGCGGCTTATGGTGCGGAAAATACGGTACATTAAACTATGCATTAAGGCCATTTTGAGTATCACAGTCTAACTGAAATTGAAAGAACAGACTACAAACCTGCTGCATGTTGACTTGTGGCTGGGAAGCCATGTGCTGCTGAGGGTTGCGGACTCCGGCAGCGTATTTGTAGTGGGGCATCGGACGCACTGGAGCGGCAGTGGCCGACGCGCTGGCAGGGCGCTGGCTGAGGGTCTGGGTGGCTGAGGTAAAGAAAAATGGATTACGTCTCAAATTCATTATCATGAAGGCAGTAACTTAACGATCATTGAAGTATACTCACGCATGCGTTGAGAGGCCATCATCCGTGGGACCTGGGCGTTGGCGGTTGCGGTGGGACGGATTGCGCTGTAAGTCTGGGGCCTTGGACCTGACGGGCGCATTGCATTGGGCATGTTCTGGAAGTCTGGAGCGAAACAAAAGCATTTTATAGCTTTTCAACAGTAGTAGAAAAAAATGATCATTTCTTGTTGAAACTTACGTTGTGGACGCACTCCCTGAGCGGCCCATCGAGGGCTGGGACGCAGCTGGGCAAGCTGGTTGGCAGAGTAATATGCAGCACGGTTTTGGGCCTGATGTGAACACATTAAATCATTAGAATCGCTCGTTTAAAAAGAGTAATTTACATCAGAAGACAACCTAACATAAAAAATACGTACTCAAATAGGATGTGTGTCATTTTGGGACTCACCTGAGGTATCGCCGCCATGAAGTAGCCAGAAGGTGGAGCGGGCTGGTATGGGTTAAGAACAGGGTTGGGCACAGCACGGACAGTAGCCATCCTCTGCATGTATTGATTGGTTAGATGGGCCTGGCGCTCTTCTTTGCGTTGAGCCAGGGCCACATATAATGGTTTAGTGGCAACAATACGACCATTCATCTCGGTTACAGCTTTGGTGGCCTCTTCTGGAGAAGAAAAGCACACAAATCCAAAGCCTTTGCTGCGGCCACCCTCCATCATAACCTGGGGAAGACAAGAACAGAGTCAACTTTCACTCTTGGTGGAAATCACAATTTTATTACGAGTTATTTTCACGTTAAAAAAACGCAGCACGATTCTGTTCACTTCTCACCTTTGCACTTGTTATTGTTCCAAAAGGAGAAAATTCTTTGCGCAGACGCTCATCATCAAGGCCATCGTCAAGGTTTTTCACATACAAGTTGACACCCTGGAAAACAGCAATTCTTTGTCAATCATATGAACCACTGCACGATTAATCAAAATCGAATCGACAAGGTTTTGAATAGTGGGGTAAGTAACTGCTAAAGGATGAGATTTGTATTCCTCCGCAATCACCGGCATTTGAGTGACAGCCATGTTCACCAATTAGAACTGCTAAGCCTCGGGTTTGATCATCTCTTACTTCAAAGAGGAAGAAAAACGTTTTTTTTGTGCATCGCTCTCAGCACCTAGGCACGTTTAACAGTAGAATGAACTGAACAGAGTGACCCCTCTATTCAGTCATTGTCTCAGTGGAGACTAGAGCAGGGCACCAGCTTTATACACACACAGAGCTTCACGACTCGCCAATGAAGTCCCCGCAAAGTAACAAAAATTAGGGGAAAAAAAAATATGGTTACAAAGCCAACTGTCCCGTTGTAATAGTTCAGCTACAAATCGGATGGGCAATATGATCCCATTAACACTGGGAAAAAAGCCATGGTCATGTGATGGCAACACACAAAAAGACAAAGTACAACTTTATTTTTCCAACTGGAAAAAAAAAAAAAAAAAAAAATCGCACTGAGCCATTTGTTAAATTTTTGCTTTCGTAAATTACAGTAGTCTTTTTTTGGTTTATTAATTTAGGATAAAGTTATTTGCCTTACATTAATTCATTTCCCTTTATTTAACAAGGAAAAACTCAGAGATTAAAATCTATTTTACAATTACAATGATTAAAATAGTCTACAGTAATGAAATAAAAGTTGATATCCTTTTTAATGCTTACCTGCATTAATTTATATTATGATTACATTATAATCACTGTATACTTTTTATCAATTATTTAGTTTAAGAGAATTATGTAGACAAAAGCTCTGAATAAAGTTAATTGTTGAATATTGCTCTGTGTGGCACCTCAAGACAAAAATATGTTGGTTGACAGTCTTCCTTCACTATTTTCCACACTATTTTCGCTGTTTTATGTATAAAATATAATCGCAAATCGAATCGAAATTTTGGATAGAAAAATTGCAATTAAGTTATTCCTCAAAATTGTGCACTTCCTTGTAGATCAATTCAAAAGTATGCAAGTGTACAATTTTCTTTTAACTAAGGACAGACTAACCTGGTATCTGGTCATGCGATCCTGTTTCATCTGCTCAAATTTGCGTTTGAGCTCATTCTGGCGCTCTCCTTTTTTCTGTGCACGGCCCACGTAAACTTGCCTGCCATTTAGTTCTTTACCATTCATGTCATCCACAGCCTAAAAGTAAAAATAACAACTTTAGGAAACTTAAAACACATTGGACCATGTCTCTGCATTGTTAATTGAACTCTATCCCTACCTTTTGTGCATCTTCGTGTCGCTCAAAACTGACAAAGCCAAATCCTTTGGATTTTCCACTCTCGTCAGTCATAACCCGGATACTGAGAGCTGGTCCTTAAAAGAGAAAGTCAATTAATAAAATGTAATGTGCCAAATGACCCACTTATTAAGTTATGGCATTGGCTGTGCTGTTTACTTACCATATTTTCCAAACAACTCCTTTAGCTTTTCATCATCCATGTCCTCCCCAAAATTCTTGATATAAACATTGGTGAATTCTCTAGCACGGGCCCCAAGCTCTGCTTCCCTCTCTTTACGTGATTTGAAGCGTCCAACAAACCTTTTGGTCGGATACAGAAACATTTTAATCAGGATTGCCTGGACTTAATCTAAACTAGCCAAAGTTTTTTTTAACCAAATTTCAAATTTGTTATGTTGTGTTATTTATTTTTGTTTAGATTAAAATTAAATAGTTATTTATTTTGTCTAATAAGATTAACATTAAATAGTAATCTAATAGGGATGCAAAAATATCAAAATATCACGGTACACCATTATCACAGGCCACAGTTAGATATTGCAGTCATGTAAAAAAAAAAAAAAAAAAAAACAGGCTTTGAAAAATTGATGTAGTAAGGAAAATTAAGGTACAATTCCAATTCTCCCTCCTCGCCCCCATTTCGCTCTAGCATCTTGTGCCATGGTGAAGTTTTGCAAATACCCCTGTATGCATATGGTCGTCACTCGAATCTTGCTACATCCTCAATCCTCGCCGTTTGCCAGCAGTAACAAAGGCAGATGCACAAAATGTTCGCTTTCAAGATGTCAGCGCATGCAATGTTCAACTTAGCTCGTGCTCTTATTTTCTTTTGCCTTTAAAAATAAGACCATTTAGAAAATAATGTTTTTGGCGAAATATGCAAGTGCTGGTGCATCAGCGGTATGTACAATGTTTCATTGTGTATTTGAAGCGGATATTTACATGCAGTAGCACTGCCATCTTTCTCCTTACGACACTCAATGTAGGATGGTCTGCGAGCTCACTTCGCTTCAAACAAGGTACTTTGCCCTTCCCCCTCCCTACCTGACAGAAAATTTGAATGACTCTTGATTGACGTGAATCCACAAAACCAAGGAGAGAGGGCAAAAGCGAAGGGGGAGTACAGGTATTTGAATTGAGCCTAAGGGCTACTTATGCGAAGGTTAAACAAACTTACTGCAAACAAACAAACCTAGTGCTCAAATGTTGCAATACTATTTATTACCACAAATAAGTATTTTCAAAGTGCAAAGAACAGTGAATAAACAATGTTTCAAGTCACAAGAAATTATAAATTACTTTCAGTTTTTTGTGTTTAAACTGGCAATTGTAAACGTGCTGTCATAACGAAACTTGATTGAAATGCCTTAAAAATTAATGTTTGACCTGGCTTACATCTTTGTTTTGCAGCAGGTGATAATCAAGTGACTTCTCGTGTTGCTTGTATTTCTTTGTAGACTATCACTATCTGGCAATAGCCGCAAACGGTATTATGCATGTCCGTCATGTTTTCTCTTCTTTGACTACAAAGCCAAAATGCACCCAAATGTCCGATTTAAACTTTGCGAGAGGATCCACAAGCTTGAGCTTTCTACTCTGCTCATGTGTTTCCTACCCATATTTTACAAGGCTACGCAGGGGACTATGGGAAATGCGGTCTGCTTCTAAGACAGGCTCACTCAACAGTACTAAATAAAAAAACTACACTGGCGGGTGTACTCCCAGTTCTCATTTACTGTCACAGCATTAGGGCTATATTTCCTATCCCGCTACATCCCAATAAAATTAGTTCCAATGTTAAAATGCTGGTTGTGTTAAAACAAATCTAGTGTTATATTAAAAACCACCAATTAATGTATTTATAGAGCAAAATTCAAAACAGATCAGTTTTTTGCAAATAAACATGTAGTGCGCACAATGCAATGTTATCTTGTCACTCAAAACACTCAGAACGGGGCTTGCATTTGATTACCAAATCACATGTTAGTAAGACATTACACAAACTATTCACATCAATGGGTCATAAATGATATTCCCACTTACACTTTTCTGTCATTGAGCAACATGCCATTCATTTTTTCAATGGCCCGCTCAGCCGCCTCATGGGTCTCAAAGTGCACAAAGCCATAACCCTTTGAGCCATTTTCATCACAAACCACCTTGGAGAGGGAACATTTTGAGCACTTCAGTGACATTCACAAACACCATGCATTTCAAATATATTGTAAGCAACGATGAGATTCCTCTGCGAATCCAAAGTCATGCACAGTAGTAGTGAGTATGTAAAGCATACAGACATACAAACAGGCTCAAATAGCTAACGTTTCTCCACCTACCTTGCAGGACAGGATGTTTCCAAACGCTGAGAAGGTGTCATAGAGTGCCTTATTATCAATAGACTTGTCAAGGTTTTTAATGAAAATGTTGCCCACTCCGCTCTTCCTAAGGGAGGGGTCCCGCTGAGACCACATGATGCGTAGTGGTCTGCCTTTGATCACATCAAAATTCATGGTGTCCAGGGCTCTCTCAGCTGAAACAAACGGTCGGTAATTTACCAGTTATGCAAGGGCAATAACGATATGTAACAATAAGCATGGTATGTTAGTCAACCGTGGGTGCTCTGATTCTAATACTGTTTTTCAACCTTTTTTGACCCAAATGCGCATTTTTTTCTTTGAAAAAATTCGGAGGCACACCACAAGCAGAAATCATTTAAAAAATGAAACTCGGTAGACAATAAAAAGTCGTCGCAATTGTTGGATATGAATTTAAACCATAACCAACCATGCATCACTACAGCTATTGTCTCAAAGTAGGTGTATAAAGTATTATCTATCTATTGTCACAGCCTGTCACATCACGCCGTGACATAAGAGTTTTTTGGTGTTTTCCCGTGCGTAGTTTTAGTTCTTGTCTTGCGCTCCTATTTTGGTGGCTTTTCCTGTTTTTTTGGTATTTTCCAGTTGCAGTTTAATGTCTTTCTTTGAGTGATATTCCCCGCACCTGCTTTGTTTTAGTAATCAAGAATATTTAAGTTGTTGCTATCTTTTTGTGTGTGGACATTGATTGTCATGTACGGATGTACTTTGTGGACGCCGTCTCTGCTCCACACGTTGCAAGTCTTTGCTGTCGTCCAGCATTCTATTTTTGTTTACTTTGTAGCCAGTTCAGTTTTGTTCTGCATAGCCATCCCTAAGCTTCAATGCCTTTTCTTAGGGGCACTCTAATATTTTGTTTATTTTTGGTTTAAGCATTGGATACCTTTTTTTCCTGCACATTGCCTCCCGCTGTCCCCTGCATATTGTGATTACAACAAATGCTTCAAAGTTACAAAGAAGGCAAGGCTTACAGTTATTTCGCAACATGTCAGATTTCCTTTTTGTTTGTATTTTAATGATACCATATGGTGAGATCACCACATTTTAAGTAACACTCATGAATGTCAGTTTGTTTCCATCCCGTGAGGTGATATGTTTGTTTACTACATACCACGGTGCAAATTGTCTTCGGCATTTTCAAAAATATACACGACACGGAATAAACAAAATCTGAAATATATATCCTACTATTCACGCTGAAGTGTAAAAACAAACCATGAACTGACGAAGTTTACCATAAACAGTATGGAGTCCCTGCGTTTGACTCGGCCGGGGTTTGAACTCACAACCTACCGATCTCAGGGCGGACAGAGTGTCACCTACTGATATGGAAGAGAATAACATGGTTGCTGAGTGCCAAGCAGGCAGGTAATGGGTCACATTTTTAAAGTGTTTGGTATGACTCGGCCGGGCATTTGAACTCACAACCTACCGATCTCAGGGCGGACAGAGTGTCACCTACTGATACGGAAGAGAATAACATTGTTACTCCGCCGAGCTCTAGACAGCACCGACACATTATTTGCGGATTCTAATGACTGGTTTGCAGAAAATATTTTTTACCCAAATAGGGGAAATTACATACCGTAATCTCCCACGGCACATCAGACTGTATCTCACTGCACACTAGTGTGCCGCGGCACAGTGGTTGAAAAACAGTTTTAATACATGAGACAGCCTTACTTTGAGTAGTACAACATATGTGTACAGCTCTGGTAATGGGTACATTCGCACCCACCTGCACAAATGTACTTCAAAATGGAACAATCAAAAATAAATATGACTTTTTTGTTTGTTTACTAAAGCATGCATATATAATATGCCTTAGTTTGACCATTTAAAATCAACATAATAAAAAGGAAATGCTTGGAAATAGCATAAAAATGCCCCAAAAACTTGGAAAAACGCGATACATAGCGTTACTTTTTGGTGTAACCACCATGAGCGTTCTGTTCAGGTATATTTCTTTTATATTTTGATAAATCATCATATTTATGTATTACTAAATTTAAATAGGTATTGATCAATCTTTAAGCTGTATTTTATTTCAGTTTGCTTTTGACATCTTATTTAGAATTGTAGTTGAAACTTTTACAACCTTGTGTTGCGCTCATGATGGCGTAACCAAACTAGATTTCATTTAATTATTTTATTGCCTTCATCTTATAGGGCAGTGGTTCTTAACCTGGGTTCGGTGGAGCCTCCGCCGCGGAGGTCAAGACACACCCGACTCATCTTGTAAATAAAAACTTCTCCCTATCAGCAAATGGATACCCCCCAAACAATGTTCCCTCTAATTTTCCATCTTATTTGCAGGTGTGTAATTTGTTGTGAGTTTATGCACTGTGTTGGTTTTGTTCTTTGAACGGTTCATTTTGTGCACCGGTAAAAAAAAACATAACTGTCTTGAATTTAAAAAAAACAACTTTAATTTTTCACTAAAGAAGGGTTCGGTGACTGCACATATGAAACTGGTGGGGTTCGGTACCTCAAACAATGTGAAGAACCACTGTTATAGGGTAATGTTTAGTTACAAAAAATCATGAGCGTAACACTAAGCTTCATCACTTTGACTTGTAATATCTCCAGTGTTGGGACTAACGCGTTACTTTGCGGTAACTAGTAATCTAACGCGTTATTTTTTATATTCAGTAACTCAGTTACCGTTACTACATGATGCGTTACTGCGTTATTTTTTATGTAGTATCGGCTAGAAACTGAGAAGATCTGAGTGTTGCAGCGCTGCTGAAGAGGCGACAAAAAAGAGGCGCGCCGCGCGCTGTCTGTGTGTACGTGTGTGTGTGGGAGGGGGCGTGTCTGTGTCTACTATCAAGACGTCATGGCGAACCCCGAAGCAGAGTTTCTTAAAATGGAGATATTTTCAGTACGTTTCTTTTATCGACCACAAAGAAAAGAACATTTTAGTTGAATGTAAGTTTCAAATATGCTGAAACAGCTACAAAAACAACATGCTTCGACGAAGCTAGTAAAGAGACACACACTTCACCTCCACCTCCAATAGCGGCTGGATTTTAATGAGGCACTGCACACTGAAGGTACACACACTCTGTCAATTCTCTTATATACTCTTTCATTTTAGACTTTTAGAGTGTTTGATTATCACATCACTCTAAATGTTTAGACTATAAAGTTCACAAACATAAAGAGGGATACTAGTGGGCCAGGCTAATATTTCCTTTTCTCTAAACTAAGTGGGGAAATGTGTAGAGTGTTCTTTCAGAATTCCTTGAGATAAAAAAACCGCCTGGTTAGGCTTTATGTATGTAGTGTGTGCCTTTCTTGTTTTACAGCTATGTTGTTATTATGCTGTTTGTTACTTATGTATGTTAAGTTGCAGCTATTTAAAATAGTTTTGTCAATTTGTTGTGGTCTGAAACAAATTGGCCCTTTAAAACATATCTTTGTCTTTGTGTGTTGTATGTAGACCACATTGCTTAGCAGAGTTCAGTGATGCAAATGCATGTCAAGTTGATCAACAGATTGTATTATTCTCCAGTGCAATAACAGTACCGTACTAAAATGAAGGCTAAAAGGGCATTAAATGGGGCCTTAAAAAAATTAAAAAATATATATAAGTAACTAAATAGTTACTTTTCACAGTAACGCATTACTTTTTGGTTTAAGTAACTGAGTTACTTTTGAAATAAAGTAACTAGTAACTGTAACTAGTTTTCAGCAGAGGTGGGTAGTAACGCGCTACATTTACTCCGTTACATCTACTTGAGTAACTTTTGGGATAAATTGTACTTCTAAGAGTAGTTTTAATGCAACATACTTTTACTTGAGTATATTTATAGAGAAGGAACGCTACTTTTACTCCGCTACTTTTATCTACATTCAGCTCGCTACTCGCTACTAATTTTTATCGATCTGTTAATGCACGCTTTGTTTGTTTTGGTCTGTCAGACAGACCTTCATAGTGCCTGCGTTTCAACAAATACAGTCACTGGTGACGTTCACTCTGTTCCACCAATCAGATGCAGTCACTGGTGACGTTGGACCAATCAAACAGAGCCAGGTGGTCACATGACCTGACTTAAACAAGTTGAAAAACTTATTGGGGTGTTACCATTTAGTGGTCAATTGTACGGAATATGTACTGTACTGTGCAATCTAATAATAAAAGTTCCAATCAATCAATCAAAAGTGTGAAGGAAAAAAGATACTTGTTTTATTTCAACCGTACCGTCAAAAGCCTCAATACTGACCGCACATGAGGACGTTCCTGTCTTCACAATAAAAGTGCCGCGCCATCGCGCCTGCGCTTTCAAAACAAGAGTCTCCGAAAGCCAGCGCAAACAAGCTAGCAAGCTACGGAGTTTGACACCAATATATTTCTTGTAAAGTGTATAAAAACGAATATGGAAGCTGGACAAATAGGATGCCAAAAACCCACCACTTTCATGTGGTATTAGACAGAAAGGAGGAACTTTTCTTCTCCATTTGAAAACGTGAACGTTATCATCACGACTGTCTGATTACAATCAATGCAAGTCATCAGAATCAGGTAATACACCAACTTATATTCTAGTCTTCATTAAAGAAAGGAATCTATATGTTAAACATGCATGTATATTCATTAAAACACCTTTAACATGTAAACAAAAACAGCAAAATAAATACTTATAAATTTTATACTGTATATATCAATGTATATGTATGTATGTATGTATATATATATATATATGTATGATACGAGTGTGTATGTTACTCATCAGTTACTCAGTACTTGAGTAGTTTTTTCACAACATACTTTTTACTTTTACTCAAGTAAATATTTGGGTGACTACTCCTTACTTTTACTTGAGTAATAAATCTCTAAAGTAACAGTACTCTTACTTGAGTACAATTTCTGGCTACTCTACCCACCTCTGGTTTTCAGTAACTAACCCAACACTGAATATCTCTAATTCTGGTGGTGTTTTATGCTTTTTTTTCCTTTTTGGAACATGTACTATACATATAACACAATAAAGTCCCATATAAAATTATGTTTCTAGCAATACTTTAATTTTGCCTTTGAAAGTAACACTCCAATGTCCATTCGTGGAGCTGTACACCTGAACGTAACACTCCAATGTCCATTTGTGGAGCTGTACACCTGAACGTAACACTCCAAGTCCATTCGTGGAGCTGTACACCTGAAAGTAACACTTTAATGTCCATTTGTGGAGCTGTACACCTGAACGTAACACTCCAAGTCCATTCGTGGAGCTGTACACCTGAAAGTAACACTTTAATGTCCATTTGTGGAGCTGTACACCTGAAAGTAACACTCCAATGTCCATTTGTGGAGCTGTACACATATAGTAGCCTAGCAGTTCAAAATGGA
The DNA here is from genome assembly GCF_033978685.3 of Nerophis lumbriciformis. Taxonomy (NCBI): domain Eukaryota; kingdom Metazoa; phylum Chordata; class Actinopteri; order Syngnathiformes; family Syngnathidae; genus Nerophis; species Nerophis lumbriciformis. Next base: position 10,693,118 of record NC_084551.2, on the reverse strand, counting down.
GTCAAACACACATGGTTGACACTCACCATCAGCGGGCTGCTGGAAGTTCACATAGGCGTAGCCGAGCGACCGACGGGTAATCATGTCTCTGCACACCCGGATAGATAGGATAGGCCCGGCCGGGCTGAATTTCTCGTAGAGCATGGCTTCGGTCACGTCTGGGTGGAGGTCTCCCACATAGAGGGAGGCCATGGGGTAGCTAGGAGCGCTGGGGTTCATGTCGACGCGTGTTCAGACACTAAAGACGCGTAATGACGAGTTTCTCTGTGAAATGTTTAGGGGGGGGGGGGAAGAGAATACAGTCTTCAAAAAGAATGTTACCGTCTATGTCCCGTCGTCACCGAATACCCGCCCCTAACGTTAAAGTCCAGGAGGTGACAACGTGGGCTGAGCTAGCAAGCTATCGAAGCGCGGCCTAGTTGCTCGTTGCCGCCTTAGTCAAATTAAATCGTCCGTAAGCTTCCCAAGCTCCGTGACTTATCTTTATCTAAAACAATATGAAAGGAGTAATTCCGCGGGCAGAAACGTGCGTGACACGGGCGAATAGAGCTATACCCACGCGTTCCGTAATGGCGGTTATCTTTAACGTTAGCGTCCTTCTCGTTGCGTTTTTTTGAGCTTCTTCTTCTTCTTCCCCTCTTGAGTTGGCAAATGAAATCCTGCTTCACCGATTTTTTTTTCTTTTTTTTTTTCTTATAAAAATATGTCTGCGTGTGCGCTTTAGCTTTTGGTTTGTTTCATAATAATAAAATGTGTGCCGAGGCTAGCTACGGAGCACACCCAACGCAGACGGATTACAGGAATGAAAGGAAGGTCGGCGGAGGTTGTTTCCGATACCAGTCCAAACCACTGGGCGCTCAATATCACGTGAGACGTCACACATCTCGCGAGGTTTTGAGGTTGTATTTCATCATCTCCGTTCACAGTTCGAACTCAGCCCCGCCCAACTTTTTTTTTTTAACGAGAAAAACCGACGCATGTATTTGATCACATACTTTGACTGATTGATTGAAACTTTTATTAGTAGATTGCACTAAATGGTAACACCCGAATACGTTTTTCAACTTGTTTAAGTCGGGGTCCACGTTAATCAATTCATGGTAACTTTATTGTTAAATAAATATGTCCCATTTATAAACACATATACACCCCGCCCAACTTTTTTAAGAAGAGCATGTATTTCATTACATACTCTATTTTTAAATAAATCGGAATATGTACTGTACTGTGCAATCTACTAATAAAAGTTCCAATCAATCAATCACACACTTTGATTGATTGATCAGTTAGATCATAATAGTGAACTCCCTTTAGGTCTTCTTAATAATCTTTTTTAGTACTTTGCACCATCTTGCTGAGTGCTGGTAAATTCACTGTCATCATTTTACATTTGTTAATTAAAGTACCAGTACAGTGGAAAAAACAAGTTGACTTTATATGCTTAATTGCGTTTCACTGTTTCCATTAAAACATATCCAATTGTATTTATAACCCGCAAAGTATGTAAAACATTGTTTAAACATCACCAAATGCCACAAATTCAGTAAGCCATTGTGAATAACAACCCCACACCATAATTCCTCCTCCACCAAATTTCATACTCGGCACAATGCAGTCCAAAATTTACCGTTCTCCTGGCAACCTGCAAACCCAGACTTGTCCATCAGATTGCACAGTACAGTACATACACCTCGCCCAACTTTTTTAAGAAGAGCATGTATTTCATTACATACTCTATTTTTAAATAAATCGGAATATGTACTATACTGTGCAATCTACTAATAAAAGTCTCAATCAATCAATCAAAGTGTGTGTGATTGATTGATCGGAATATGTACTGTACTGTGCAATCTACTAATAAAAGTCTCAATCAATCAATCAAAGTGTGTGTGATTGATTGATTGGAACTTTTATTAGTAGATTGCACAGTACAGTACATATTCCGATTTATTTAAAAATAGAGTATGTATTGAAATACATGCTCTTCTTAAAAAAGTTGGGCGAGGTGTATGTACTGTACTGTGCAATCTACTAATAAAAGTTCCAATCAATCAATCACACACACTTTGATTGATTGATTGAGACTTTTATTAGTAGATTGCACAGTACAGTACATATTCCGTACAATTGACCACTAAATGGTAACACCCGAAAAAGTTTTTCAACTTGTTTAAGTCGGGGTCCACGTAATCAATTCATGGTAATGAATTGATTAACTTATTAACTTATTCTTATACCCAGGGGCGCCGAAAAGGGGGGGTAAAGGAGACGGATTCTAGGGGCCCATGATGGAGGGGGGCCCAGAGAGGCCCCTAATGATGATGAAATTATAATACAGAAAAAATAATGACACTGTGTTGGGGGCCCTGTAAAGATTCTTTTCATGGGGCCCAAAATCCCTAGCGGCGCCCCTGCTTATACCATTTAGTGGTCAATTGTAAGATATTTGTACTGAACTGTGCAATCCACTAATAAAAGTTTCAATCAATCAATCAATGGCCGAATATGCGTGTGTGTGTGTGTGTGTGTGTGTGTGTGTGTGTGTGATTGATTGATTGAAACTTTTATTAGTAGATTGCACAGTACAGTACATATTCCATACAATTGACCACTAAATGGTAACACCCGAATAAGTTTTTCAACTTGTTTAAGTCGGGGTCCACGTAATCAATTCATGGTAATGAATTTGTTTATTGATTGAGACTTTTATTAGTAGATTGCACAGTACAGTACATATTCCGTACAATTGACCACTAAATGGTAACACCCGAATAAGTTTTTCAACTTGTTTAAGTCAGGGTCCACGTAATCAATTCATGGTAATGAATTGATTAACATGGACCCCTGACTTAAACAAGTTGAAAAACGTATTCTTATACCCAGGGGCGCCAAAAAGGGGGGGTAAAGGAGACGGATTCTAGGGGCCCATGATGGAGGGGGGCCCAGAGAGGCCCCTAATGATGATGAAATTATAATACAGAAAAAATAATGACACTGTGTTGGGGGCCCTGTAAAGATTCTTTTCATGGGGCCCAAAATCCCTAGCTGTGCCCCTCCTTATACCATTTAGTGGTCAATTGTAAGATATTTGTACTGAACTGTGCAATCCACTAATAAAAGTTTCAATCAATCAATCAATGGCCGAATGTGCGTGTGTGTGTGTGTGTGTGTGTGTGTGTGATTGATTGATTGAAACTTTTATTAGTAGATTGCACAGTACAGTACATATTCCGTACAATTGACCACTAAATGGTAACACTCGAATACGTTTTTCAACTTGTTTAAGTCGGGGTCCACTTAAATCAATTCATGGTACAGATATATACTATCATAATACAGTCATCACACAAGTTAATCATCAGAGTATATACATTGAATTATTTACAATTCGGGGGGTGGGATGTGTGTGTGTGTGTGTGGGGGGGGGGGGGGGTTGATAACAGTATACTTCAGTCATCAACAATTGCATCATCAGAGAAATGGACATTGAAACAGTGTAGGTCTGACTTGGTAGGATATGTACAGCGAGCATTGAACATAGTGAGTTCAGAAAGCATAAGAACAAGTATGTACATTAGAAATACATTTGATTATTTACATTTGGTTATTTACAATCCGGGGAGGTGGGATGTGGAAGGGGTGAGTGTTAGTCAAGGGTTGAAATTGCCTGGAGGTGTTGTTTTAGTGCCGTTTTGAAGGAGGATGGAGATGCACTTTCATTTACACCTGTTGGGAGTGCATTCCATATTGATGTGGCATAGAAGGAGAATGAGTTTAGACCTTTGTTAGATCGGAATCTGGGTTTAACATGGTTTGTGGAACGTTAATAATATATACATACTATGCAAATATTTAAAAAAAGCTTGTTGTGAAAAATGAGTCGGAATTTCACAAGAAAAAGGTCACAATTTCACAAGAAAAACTTTTAAAACTATTTAGGCAGTATTATAATAAAAGTTGTCAATTTACTCATTGCAAGTCAAAATTCTACAAGACAAACTGAACATTTGTGCAATATTATGATAAAAGTCGAAATTTTACTCAATAAAAATTTTACAAGAAAAGCTTAACAGTTTGGCAATTTAATGAAAAGAGTCGTAATTTTACTCGACAAAAGTCACAATATTATAAGAAAACTTTAAAATGTTGGCATTATAATAATAATCGGAATTTTGCCTGGCAAAATTTTGACAATAGTCATTATTTTACTCCAAGAAAATATGTACTTACAAGAACAACCAAAGAAATTGGCAAGATTTTGCATTAAAAAGTAATAATTTGACGAGAATATATTGCAATATTACAGAGAAAGAAAGAATATGACAAATTGTTCCCAATTTTATAAGAAAAAAGTTGGCACATTGTGAGAAAAAGACTGCTTTTAGTGAATTTTTTTTGTTTGTTTTTGTTTGTAATTGGCTTTTAATCTTCATTGTTTACTTCCAGTTATTACAGTATGTCTCTATATACATATTTACTTTATTTTTTTAATTAATTTTGGCCAAAAGGGTACACATTTCAATTTCTTACACACACTTATTACATATGTAGGTCAGAAGGGGAGCGCTTCACATTTTTACACACACTTGTTATTTCATATGTTGACCAGAGGGGGAGCACTTTTAAAACCCATCCATCCATTTTCTACCGCTTGTCCCTTTTTTGGGGTCGCGGGGGGTGCTGGAGCCTATCTCAGCTGCATTCGGGCAGAAGGCGGGGTACACCCTGGACAAGTCGCCACCTCATCACAGGGCCAACACAGATAGACAGACAACATTCACACTCACATTCACACACTTGGGACCATTTAGTGTTGCCAATCAACCTATCCCCAGGTGCATGTTTTTGGCGGTGGGAGGAAGCCGGAGTACCCGGAGGGAACCCACGCAGTCACGGGGAGAACATGCAAACGCCACACAGAAAGATCCCGAGCCCGGGATTGAACTCAGGACTACTCAGGACCTTCGTATTGTGAGACACATGCACTAACCCCTCTTCCACCGTGCTGCCCACTTTTAAAACCGACAGTCAATTTGAAAAATCCCTCCTTTTTGGGACCACTCTAATTTTGATAGATTTCACCACCAGGGTGTAAATGAGACACTCTATTAGATGCAATGGTTTTCCGTATTGGGACCATGATTTATGTCCTATCTCATTCATATGGAAGGTACTTTTCCTTGTTGATGGGAATAAGCGGGAGAAAATGGATGGATGGATGAATGTCTCAAGAAGGGTAGAAACACACACATGAAACTGACCAACACCAAGACGCTGGCTTCAGTTCTCAAGAAAATGGGTTTATTTTCATCACATTAGCATTGTCCAGCATCGGTTCCCTGAAAACCGACAAAATCATCAATTAGTATATACTGTATATACATCGAGCATTATGTTTGAGAGGAAGTAGAGTGTGCGTCTTACCACCTGAAAGCATCCTGTGCAGCGGTAGAGTGAGCTAAAAACAAAAGGGTGAGCTTAGGTTCAATCTGCTGCCTTTATGACCCAGGCTGATCAGAACCCAGGTGTCCTCCATTGGTGATTAGACACAGCAGTCATCATCTCCAGCTGATTGAGGAGGAAGGCAGGTAGGTACCACCTCTCAACCACTCTGCCGAGGGCCACACCTCTGCTGAGCTGAACCTGGGCACACTTTTTACCTCTGATGGGACGCTGGTCAGCCCGGCCCCATAGAGACATTCCACTTGTGTGTGCGTGTGTATATATATCAGGGGTGCTCATTACGTCTATCGCAAGCTACTGGTCGATCTCGGAGGGTGTGTCAGTCGATCACCAGCCAGGCATTAAAAAAATAGTCCTAAAAATGAGCGATCATAAATCTTCACTATGACGTCACTTTCGTCACTTGATTGACATTCACGGCACCCGAGGGTCTTCTGAGATGACGCTGGCTGCTGCCAGCTCATTAAAATTACCGACTGGAAGGCGAGAAACACTTTATTTCAACAGACTCTGGCGCCGTACCTGTCGTCAAAACTCCAAAGACCGACTGCACAGTTGCACAGTTGCGCTAACAAAACGAGTCTCAGAAATCTGGCGTGCACAAGCTAGCAAGCTACGGAGTTTGCCGACAATGTATTTCTTGTAAAGTGTATACAAAGGAGTACGGAAGCTGGACAAATAAGATGCCAAAAACCAACCACTTTCATGTGGTATTGGACAGAAAGGAGGACTTTTTTCTCCTCCATTTGAAAATGCGGACGTTTTTAGCACCACTGTCTGATTCCAATCAATGCAAGTCATCAGAATCAGGTAATACACCAACTTATATTCTTGTCTTCATGAAAGAAAGGAATCTATATGTGTTAAACATGCTTGTATTATCTTTAAACACCTTAACTTGTTAACAATATTAACTATATGTGTTAAACATGCCTGCATTATCTTTAAACACCTTTAACTTATCAACAATATTAACTATATGTGTTAAACATGCTTGTATTATCATTAAACACCTTTAACTTGTTAACAATATTAACTATATGTGTTAAACATGCTTGTATTATCTTTAAACACCTTAACTTGTTAACAATATTAACTATATGTATTAAACATGCTTGCATTATCTTTAAACACCTTTAACTTGTTAACAATATTAACTATATGTATTAAACATACTTGTATTATCATTAAACACCTTTAATTTATTAACAATATTAACTATATGTATTAAACATTCTTGTATTATCTTTAAACACCTTTAACTTGTTAACAATATTAACTATATGTATTAAACATACTTGCATTATCTTTAAACACCTTTAATTTGTTAACAATATTAACTATATGTATTAAACATGCTTGCATTATCTTTAAACAACCTTTAACTTGTTAACAATATTAACTATATGTATTAAACATACTTGTATTATCATTAAACACCTTTAATTTATTAACAATATTAACTATATGTATTAAACATGCTTGCATTATCTTTAAACAACCTTTAACTTGTTAACAATATTAACTATATGTATTAAACATACTTGTATTATCATTAAACACCTTTAATTTATTAACAATATTAACTATATGTATTAAACATTCTTGTATTATCATTAAACACCTTTAATTTATTAACAATATTAACTATATGTATTAAACATGCTTGCATTATCTTTAAACACCTTTAACTTGTTAACAATATTAACTATATGTATTAAACATGCCTGCATTATCTTTAAACACCTTTAACTTGTTAACAATATTAACTATATGTATTAAACATACTTGTATTATCATTAAACACCTTTAATTTATTAACAATATTAACTATATGTATTAAACATTCTTGTATTATCATTAAACACCTTTAATTTATTAACAATATTAACTATGTGTTAAACATGATTGCATTATCATTAAACACCTTTAATTTATTAACAATATTAACTATATGTGTTAAACATGCTTGCATTATCATTAAACACCTTTAACATATTAACAAAAACATATATTTCATAAATAAGTAAATATAAATTATATATATGAATGAGGTAGATCCCCACGACTTGATCAATTGAAAAGTAGCTCGCCTGCAGAAAAAGTGTGAGCACCCATGATATATATAATTGGCTGGCTACTGGTCCACTCCTCTTGCCCGAGTCTGCTACTTCAGCTGACCTGCGACCTTAATAAGAACAAGCTGATGGAACATGGATGGATGGATGTTCCATTGTCAACATGTTAAGCATATTTAGCACTTTCAATATTCACTGCTACCTTGCAAGGTTCCAGGCAGCATTTGATCAGTTAGATCATAATAGTGAACTCCCTTTAGGTCTTCTTAATAATCTTTTTTGGTACTTTGCACCATCTTGCTGAGTGCTGGTAAATTCACTGTCATCATTTTACATTTGTTAATTAAAGTACCAGTACAGTGGAAAAAACAAGTTGACTTTATATCCTTAATTGTGTTTCACTGTATCCATTAAACCATGTCCAATCATATTTATAATCCGCAAAGTATGTAAAAACATTGTTTAAACATCACCAAATGCCACAAATTCAGTAAGCCATTTTGAATAACAACCCCACACCATAATTCCTCCTCCACCAAATTTCATACTCGGCACAATGCAGTCCGAAATTTACCGTTCTACTGGCAACCTGCGAACCCAGACTTGTCCATCAGATTGCCAGATAGAAAAGCGTGATTCATCACTCCAGAGAGCGCGCCTCCACTGCTCTAGACTCCAGTGGCGACGTGCTTTACCAGTAGAGTGGGAAAAAAAAGTTGACTTTATATGCTTAATTGCGTTTCACTGTTTCCATTAAACCATGTCCAATTGTATTTATAACCCGCAAAGTATGTAAAAACATTGTTTAAACATCACCAAATGCCACAAATTCAGTAAGCCATTGTGAATAACAACCCCACACCATAATTCCTCCTCCACCAAATTTCATACTCGGCACAATGCAGTCCGAAATTTACCGTTCTCCTGGCAACCTGCGAACCCAGACTTGTCCATCAGATTGCCAGATGGAAAAGCGTGATTCATCACTCCAGAGAGCGCGTCTCCACTGCTCTAGAGTCCTGCTCTAGAGTCCATTGGCGACATGCTTTACCAGTAGAGTGGAATTAAACCAAGTTGAATTTATATGCTTAATTGTGTTTCACTGTATCCAATAAACCATTTCCAATTGTATTTATAATCCACAAAGTATGTATAAACATTGCTTAAACATCACAAAATGCCACAAATTCAGTAAGCCATTTGGAATATTCCACTCTGAATACCTTTGGCTATTTTCAGATATTGATGTCACAGTAGCAGCACTCTGACCATAGTATCAGATCAGTCATACTGGAAATATGCCAAAATTAGAGAGAGAGATATGCTGTCTATCATTCACAATCCTTATGTAAGACATGAACACATTCTTTTACTTTTATATGCATTCTAAGTCGTAAAATAAATACATACAAAGTCAATGGTGGCTCTCTATTTTGCCCACAAAACCCTCTAAATAACAATCCGAAACCTGCCAACAAAACTCTTTAGACATATCGTGACCTGAATATCTAACAAATATTAGCAATGTTGTTATAGTAAGCGCTAACGCCATACTTGCCAACCTTCGCGGATTTTCCGGGAGACTCCCGAAATTCAGCGCCTCTCCCGAAAACCCCCCGGGACACATTTTCTCCCGAAAATCTCCCGGAATTCAGGCAGACTCAGGTCCGCTTTCCCACAATATAAACAGCGTACCTGCCCAATCACGTTATAACTGTAGAATGATGGAGGGCGAGTTATTGGTTTCTTATGTGGGTTTATTGTTAGGCAGTTTCATTAACGTCCTCCCAGCGCGGCAACAACACACAACAACAGCTGTCACGTTTTCGTCTACCGTAAAGCAGTTCGTCTGCCGTAAACAGCAATGTTGTGACACTCTTAAACAGGACAATACTGCCATCTAGTGCATTTGATGAAAGCACTTTTGTGCATGCCACACAGCAATGCATCATCAGAGAGGGTGTTCAGCATGGTTAGAAAAATAGTGACAGAGAATAGAACAAGGATGGACAATTCAACCCTTAACTCAACAATGAGTAGTTGAGTGTTATGTGTGTGTATATGTGTAAATAAATGAACACTGAAATTCAAGTATTTATTTTATATATATATATATATATATATATATATATATATATATATATATATAAAATAAAATAAATATATATTTATAGCTAGAATTCACTGAAAGTCAAGTATTTCTTGTATATATATATATTTCTGAGGGGGTACTTGGCGAAAAAAGTTTGAGAACCACTGGTATAAAGTATGAATCGTAAATGTTTGATCTTGGCCCTGCGAAATGTGTAAGTTTACTTCCTTAAAAAAAAAAAAGAACAGGCCAGAATTTGTATGGTACATTTATTGTAACACAGAGGGACAGAATTTAAAACAAAATTCAGATTCCTACCATTGCAACCTTAGCATGTTGGATTGTCACTGTCACATATTAACGATTCGTCATTTTCCAATATTTTAAAATGTCTCATGAAACCTTTTCCATATTGTGTTTCTGTTCAATGAATTTACGTCTATAGCATTTTAGCTCAGGATCAAACCACCAGAAACGGCATTTTCTAGTTGTTAGTGTTTTGTCAAGCCCGTTTTGTTCCTCATGTTTACAGAACCATTAATGTACTTTATATTTTTTGTTCAGAATTAAGATAACTTAGAAAGCACAAAGATGAGCAATATGATTTTAGAAACATACAGTAGAACATTATTTTCCAATGCAGCTATGAATGGCACCGTCTCCATTTAAATAAATCAAGAAGCCACTTGGGGATGATTTATTTTGGTTTTATAAATGTCACCTATGCATTATTGATGGTTAAATAAGAATACAGCATCACCTTTAAGTCAAGAACCACAGGTAACTCATGCAAACTGTGTCCTTTAAGTTTTTTCGTCCGCTTAGCTCTTCTATGAGAGGATGTGAAAGTGAAAAAGATGGCCAATATCCTAGTACCACAAATGAACATATATAAGACCACCTTGAATATAAGACTGCCCCTGTTTCAACATACAATATTTAGGACAAAATCAAGGACCAGATTAATGTTTTTTTTTCTAAACATGTTTTCAATATTGGTTATAAAAATATAACATTTTTCAGCAAATTGACAATATTTTGATGACGTCCGCTGGGTGGGTGGAAAAGTTTCTAAAATATACTTTCAAAGAGTTTTACAGCAAATTACAACGGGGAGACAACTTTTTGACTTCTGCATTACAGTGTGATTCCAAATTTAAATGATTGAATTACAATCCAAAAATATGATCTTTTAGGAAATAGCCTAATGTTCCTTTGAATACAGTGGATTTTTGCAGACATTAAAAAAAGCAACCTTCCAGTCTAGATTGCTTGTATCGGGAAACATTCAAAATGTTAAATAGTGTTAAATTCCACATGGAAGTACATGTTTCTGAATTAAAAAAAAAAAAGTTGTACTTTGGTGCTTAAAAACTGTATTAATGTAATTAAAACTGCATTAGTGTTATGAAAAAAAAAGGAGAACTTAAAATGCAAATTAGAAATAAATAAGAGTATGAGGTGCTTTTTTTCCCACTGTGGTAAAAAACCCCCAAAAAAACAAAAAACAAACATGTAGGCTTTTGCAACATTTCTATATCATGTAACCGATACATAGAAATACAAACATTAATAATTTGCAATGCTTTCATTGACCTCGTTTTAAACAGCCAATGTTTGATTTTGTGAGGTAAGTTGCTTTATAAATGGTGTTAGCATACTGCTTTCTAGCTTTTTAGAGTTACGAGTTGAAATTGTGCTCCCCAACCCACCACCGTGATAATATAAACCTATACTATGTGTCCTCTACACCAGACATGCCCATGCCCTTAATCCGTTCCAAAAAAATAGTTAACAGAAGTGAGATGGGTTTTAACAACAAACAAAAAAGAAGGAGCCGTTTTGCAGAGAGATGGACAACAATTATGGTTAAGGTGGTCTCACAATTAGTTGTCATGATGAAGAGGAGTTGGGATAATGACAACTCGCTAAAAAAGACAAATGGGGTTTAGCTCATTCTTTGGGTTCTTCTGTATCCTCAGTCTGGGTTTCAGTGGTCCACAACTGTAAACAAAGAGCCATACGACATCCATATCAATGTACATAATGAACATGATTTTCATTAAAACATGTAAATGCTCAACCTTAGCAGTATTTAACAAATTACTTTAAAAAAAAAAAGAATCTTAATGAGTTACCAGGAAATGTAATTATACTGCTTCTTGTTTGGCAATTGTGAAAAATGGCGACTGCATCCAGAAGGTTGATTTAGATATCAGTGCATCACACGCTATAGAGTAGCCTAAAATTATATTCCCTTTATATAGGAGTAATATGACTCAAGTAAAAGTAGTCATCCAAATTATTACTTCAGATTAAATGGGTATTTAGTGGAAAAACTACTCAAGTACTGAGTGAATAACTTTTTTTAAATTAATTTTTTATTTAAAAAAAAAAATGGCAATTGCACTACAACCATAGTTTGTGTGCGTGTAAGAGGTCTTGAGACCCCCTTCCACAGCGTGTACTACAACACATTTTACAGTCACTTATGTTATAATCTACAACAGAGGTGTCAAACTCCTTTTAGCTCAGGGGCTACATGGAGGAAATTATTTTCCCACCTGGGCCGGACTGGTAAAATCATGACATAATAACTTAAAAATAAAGACAACTTCAGATTATTTTCTTTGTTTTACTTTGGCCAAACATAGAACAAGTATATTCTAAAAATGTACAAATTACAAATAATCCTCTTGGCAAAACACTTTAAGTTAGTTGAAAATTCTGAGGAAAAAAAATGGTGCAGTTTCAAAAACACCGTGAAGAACACAATGAACATAGACTTTGTCAAAGTGTATTTACAAAGCCATCAAACTTTAAGCACTTCCTGTTTAGCATTCTCATGTTGATAGTTCACCATTAAAAAAGTGTTTGGAAAAGCAACCGAGTGTTGACTCAAACCGCCGCGTTGGTGACATCAACAACTGCCAAAACATTCCTTTATCATTATTAAAATAATACAATCCCAATATAAACAAAAAAATTAACAAAATGACACCACAGCCGAAAATCAAAGTAACATAACAACAAACTTAAGTAACGTAAACATGGTAGATTTAAGCATAAAATTAAACAGAACAAACAACAAATGTGTCGACACACATTTCTACAATGGCATTCAGTGTGCGCATCATGCATTCAACCAATTGCAAGCGCTGCATAGAACTCCAACTACAAAGATGATGGTCATGTTGACTCAAGTCTTTGCATCTTACAGTCTCGTTTTTTATCCGTGAACCGATAATTTACAATGAACGAAGGTATTGTGCGTTGTTACTGCATCAGTCTGCCGCCATCTGCTGCCAGCCCCAACAGGAGCAAATGATTGTTTGCACCTGCGCTAATTGGAGTAGGGGCCGCCAATCCAGAGGGTGTTTAAAGTCAGCTGACACGCCATCTTTAATTAGTGTCATGTGTGATGTGGGTCGGGCCGGATTAAACCTGTTTGCGGGCCTGATATGGCCTGTACGTTTGACACCCCTGGTCTACAACTTACCACTACATGTTTTGGCTACCGGTAATTGGAAGTCAAATTCTTGTAAACTGAAAGGTGAACATGTCTACCAACACAGATGACGGCGTACGATGTAGCTGTTCTTTTTCCTTGTTTGTAATAAACATTGAAGAGTTGGGCTGCCTCGGCTGAGGTCATGTCACTTTTTACAGTTCGTAATATGAGAGTGGTCATGTGACTGTCAGGCTCTGTATGATTGGTGAAATAAAGACAATGTCACTGCTTACGTTGGGTTGGTGAAACAGAGTCATGTGACTGTGTACCGCTGGAAGAGGTCTCTCTAACAAGCTGTAATTAATATATTATCCATCCATTTTCTACCGCTTATCCCTGTCGGGGGTCGCTGGAGACTGTCTCAGCTGCACTTTTATCAAGAAATATAATGATGATATGAATACCGTATTTTCCGCACTATAAGGCACACCTAAAAACCACAAATTTTCTCAAAAGCTGACAGTGCGCCTTATAACCCGGTGCGCTTTATATATGGATTAATATTAAGATTCATTTTCATAAAGTTTCGGTCTCGCAACTACGGTAAACAGCCGCCATCTTTTTTCCCCGTAGAACAGGAAGTGCTTCTTCTTCTACGCAAGCAACCGCCAAGGTAAGCACCCGCCCCCATAGAACAGGAAGCGCTTCTTCTTCTACTGTAAGCAACCACCCGCCCGCGTAGAAGAAGAAAAAGCGCGCGGATATTACGTTTCATTTCCTTTGTGTGTTTACATCTGTAAAGACCACAAAATGGCTCCTACTAAGCGACAGGGATCCGGTTCATGAAAAGACGCAATCTCTCCATCCGCACACAGACTATTATTTCACAGCAACTGCCTAAAGACTTTCAAGAAAAGCTGGCTACTTTCCGTGCATATTGTAAAAACAAGATAGCTGAAAAAAAGATCCGGCCAGATAACATTATCAACATGGACGAGGTTCCACTGACTTTTGATATTCCTGTGAACCGCACTGTGGATACAACGGGAGCACGTACGGTGAATATTCGCACCACAGGGAATGAGAAGTCATCCTTCACTGTGGTTCTAGCTTGCCATGCTAATGGCCAGAAACTTCCACCCATGGTGATATTCAAAAGGAAGACCTTGCCAAAAGAGACCTTTCCAGCCGGCGTCATCATAAAAGCTAACTCGAAGGGATGGATGGATGAAGAAAAGATGAGCGAGTGGTTAAGGTAAGTTTACGCGAAGAGGCCGGGTGGCTTTTTTCACGCAGCTCCGTCCATGTTGATATACGACTCCGTGCGCGCCCACATCACGCTGGTTTTTAATATATTATTAAAGTTTGACTGACCTATCTGACTGTTTTTTTGACATTCCTTTAGCGCAGTTAGATGCGGCTTATAACACGGGGCGTCTTATAGGTGGACAAAGTTTTGAAATATGCCGTTCATTGAAGGCGCGGCTTATAACCCAGGGCGCCTTATGGTGCGGAAAATACGGTACATGTAGCGGAATGAAACTCAATGTAACGAAGTGAAAATGTAGCGTTTCTTCTATACAAAAATACGCACAAAAAGTATTTTGCTTTAAAATGACTCTGATAAATACAATTTACCCAAGAAGTTACTTAATCACCTCTTTTTGCGTGTTTGGGATCTCCGTAACTCCTGAAAATTAGAATTCAAGCCATGGAGGCATGATGGAGATGTTTTTAAAACACTTTTGCCTATTTCCAAACAAGTCGTTCGAAATTTAAAACGAATGTGATGTATTTTGCCTTGTTTACATCCGTGGATATCTTCGTATATAGTGAAGGTTTACCCAAAGAGCTTTGCGCAAGTCTGCCATTTTAGTCTGACGCTGTGGTCAAAAAGTTCCTTCTTTTTCCTCCATCTTCTTGTTGTGGGGCTGTATATGCACATGCATCCTCCGCTATTGCCATTTCTAATACAAAGTAGTGTATAGTTCTAACTTATATCGGTCAGTAGACTCTATATGGAAACGCTAAAACTTAAACTTGGCTGATGAGCAGAAGACGCAGTTGAAGTGGAGGCCAATAATAAGGTAAATCAGACCGCCCACAAAACGGCACATCCTGAAGAAACAGTCAGAAAGCGGCTCGAAGATGGTCTGTAAAAAAAAACAATCTATGCAATATTTTGGCCAAAGACCCACCATTGCATGTCGTCTAGACCACAAGGAAGTGCTTTAAATGTAGAAAAAAAATCATAATATGGACACTAAGTATATGAAACGGAGTAAACGTAGCACTTTACTACCCACTAGAGATGCGCGGATAGGCAATTATGTCATCCGCAACCGCATCAGAAAGTCGTCAACCATCCGCAATCCACCCGATCTAACATTTGATCAGAACCGCATCCGCCCGCACCCGCCCGTTGTTATATATCTAATATAGACGATGCAAGGCATTATTGAGGTTATAAAGCTTTTGCCTGTTAAAGAAAGGAGACTGATCCAATGCAGCACAGACATTCGCGTGCCACGCTGTCACGACCCAGACGCACACCAGTGCGCAATCATATGGGAGCCGCGCTGAGCGCACCTCCAAGCGCGTCTCGCTGCCGGCGACGGCCGGGTATATGGGCCCGACGCTCCAGCGCCATCCATTTTCAGGGCTAGTTGATTCGGCAGGTGGGTTGTTACACACTCCTTAGCGGGTTCCAACTTCCATGGCCACCGTCCTAGCTGCTGTCTATATCAACCAGGGTGAGCCCCACCCCTTTCGTGAGCGCACTGCGCGCGGAGTGACCCCTGTTACGCGCCCCCGGCAACAGGGGTGGCGGGCAGGTAAGCTGCGCGGGCGGAGCGCGCGGAGTGACCCCTGTTACGAGCCCCCGGCCAAGGGGGTGGCGGGCAGGTAAGCTGCTTACCTGCTGCGCGTGACGCCGGCCGCGGCGAAGGCGGACGAGGCGGGGTGTCGGTGCGGTGGGCGCGGTGGTGACCCTAGACGTGCGTCGGGCCCTTCTCGCGGATCGCCTCAGCTACAACTTCCGGTGGGGCCCTCTCGGGGGAAGGGGCCTCGGTCCCGGACCCCGGCGAGGCGTCCCTTCTCCGCTCCGTAAAAGTGTCCATCTCTTCTTTTTTTTTTCTTCTGTTGTGGCATATGCTGCAGGTGCCTGCTCGTTTTTCGTATGTGGGTAACAACATTTAACTATGTATATATATTTCCGAATTGGTTTAACTGCCACCCGCCTGCATCTATTTAAAATCTAATTTTTTTTTATTTCAAACACCTGACCCGACCCGACCCGCGGATAAAATCTAATTTTTTTAAATTTCATCCGCCCGATCCGCGGATAATCCGCGGACTCCGCGGTTGTGCCCGCAAACCGCGCATCTCTACTACCCACCTCTGATAAAATCGCGCCACATTTGATTATCTGTAAAAGTACTTTGCTGGAAAACTTATAACTGGAAAGTAATGGCATTGGTAACATGGTTATTTTTTAACGCTGTTACTCCCAACACTGCTTATTAGTAAAATATTTTTTTTTAATTTTTTTAATTCGGTAAACAAAGGAGTTTTATCCAAAAAATGTAATTTCATCTTAAAATTTTGTCCACCAACATGTATACAATGTTGGATGAACACGTTAAAACAAATGTTAAAAAAAAAAAAAAAAGAGGAGTTGTGTAATGTATTTTAAACTTACTGACAAGTTGTCTCTCAGTAGCTGCATGATAAGTGTACTATCTTTGTACGAATCTTCACTCAGTGAGTCAAGCTCTGCAATGGCATCATCGAAAGCCTGCAAAATTCAATTATAGTTATTATAAAGAATCTGACTTTGAATTCCTCTGCAAGGCATCAGTAGCTCTCCAATGAGTGCCTTTGAGGTCAGCATGTTTCTCTCACATCCAACGCCCTTAAAGTACCAGTAGAATGGAAAAACCTGTTGACTTTATATGCTTAATTGTGTTTCACTGTATCCATTAAACCAGTGGTTCTCAACCTTTTTTCAGTGATGTACCCCCTGTGAATTTTTTAAAAATTCAAGTACCCCCTAATCAGAGCAAAGCATTTTTGGTTGAAAAAAAGAGATAAATAAGTAAAATACAGCACTATGTCATCAGTTTCTGATTTATTAAATTGTATAACAGTGCAAAATATTGCTCATTTGTAGTGGTCTTTCTTGAACTGTTTGGAAAAAAAGATATAAAAATAACTAAAAACTTGTTGAAAAATAAACAAGTGATTCAATTATAAATAAAGATTTCTACACATAGAAGTAATCATCAACTTAAAGTTCCCTCTTTGGGGATTGTAATAGAAATCCATCTGGATTCATGAACTTAATTCTAAACATTTCTTCACAAAAAAAGAAATCTTTAACATCAATATTTATGGAACATGTCCACAAAAAAATCTAGCTGTCAACACTGAATATTGCATTGTTGCATTGTAATGAATGGAATAGCCTACTTGATTTGATGTTCAGTTTATGAACTTACATTCAAGTATTATTCAATAAATATATTTATAAAGGATTTTTGAATTGTTGCTATTTTTACAATATTTAAAAAAAATCTCACGTACCCCTTGGCATACCTTCAAGTACCCCCAGGGGTACGCGTACCCCCATTTGAGAACCACTGCATTAAACCATATCCAATTTTTTTTTACAATCTGCAAAGTATGGGAAAGCATCGCCCAAACATCACAAAATGCCACATTTTCAAATGGCCATTTTGAAAACTTATATATTACAGTATATCTTTTTATTATATTTGTATTTCTTGTTTAGCACTTAGCAATACTGCTGCATGATGCAATAGTGTTGAATCTGTTTTGCAGAGTTTCTAAAAGTGGTTGCTTACCTCTTTATAGTCAGGCAAAAAATATAAGGGTATGGATCATAATTGTTCCCAAAGTAATCACTGTTGGCTCTCACAAAGTCTGCATGATTAGCATTGTTGATAGGGAAGGGATCTGCGGTTCCCACTTCTTCGTGACTGGCAAGCTCATTATCTCTCAAAATGGCTCATATCTATTTACTTGCAAACTTTGTAAGTCTTTGGTGTTATAAATCATATATATGATAATAGTTTCAATATTGAGGCAACTTGTTTTTTCCCCCCCATTCTACTGGTACCTTAAGGTTACATTTTTAGCAGTAGGCCAAGAGAGAAGTCCATGTATTCATGTTAAAACAATGAAGACAGTTTGAATGAAATTAAAAAATTATAGTATACAATACTAAGTAGCAATAATATATATTTGTCAGCAGTACTTACAGTTTTAGCTAGACTGCAGGCCTCTGTTGGTGAGTTGCGGATTTCATAGTAAAAAACCGAGAAATTAAGTGCAAGTCCAAGGCGGATTGGGTGGGTGCTCGGCAAACTCTCTTTGCAGACGTCAAAGGCTTTTTGGTAGGCAGTTTGAGAGTTGCTGATGATTTCTAAAAGATAGATAACAAAACATTTTGTTAAATCAAAACATTGTAGTTCATTGCATTCAGTTTATCAGAACACATTTGACCAAGGGAATTGGGACCATATCACAGCTGCTAAGGTTAGTACATTATAGCTTACAGCTAAGAATTACATTTGTAAATTATCCATTACAAATGTTTACAAGCAAAATATGACGTGATTGCCACACTCCTGAACACATTGACAAATGGAAATACGGACACAAGATTCACTACTAATTTATAAATGTGATGTTATTTGGCAGCACGGTGGAAGAGGGGTTAGTGCGTCTGCCTCACAATACAAAGGTCCTGAGTAGTCCTGAGTTCAATCCTGGGCTCGGGATCTTTCTGTGTGGAGTTTGCATGTTCTTCCCGTGACTGCGTGGGTTCCCACCGGGTACTCCGGCTTCCTCCCACCTCCAAAGACATGCACCTGGGGATAGGTTGATTGGCAACACTAAATTGGCCCTAGTGTGTGAATGTGAGTGTGAATGTTGTCTGTCTATCTGTATTGGCCCTGTGATGAGATGGCGACTTGTCCAGGGTGTACTCCGCCTTCCGCCCGATTGTAGCTGAGATAGGCTCCAGCGCGACCCCGAAGGGAATAAGCGGTAGAAAATGGATGGATGGATGTACAAAGCTCTCCTTGTGTACAAGTATTTTCATGTTCTTGTGCCAAAGTACATCTCTGACAGGTTAGAGACATAAGAACCACCTGGAGTTTCTGCTGGTGCCTAGAGTCAGGACCAAACATGGTGAAGTGAAATGAATTATATTTATCTAGAGGTTTTCTTTAGAGACTCAAAGTGCTTTACATAGTGAAACGCTTAATCTACATATTTAAGCTACATTTAAACCAGTGTGGGGGGCACTGGGAGCAGGTGGGTAAAGTGTCTTGCACAAGGACACAACGGCAGAGACGAGGATGGTGGAAGCAGGGATCAAATCTGGAACCTTCAAGTTGATTTTAATTGTAATTATAATTGTTTTTATGTTTTGATTGTATTTTTTTAAATTTACATTTGAAATATAATTTTTCATTTTGCACTCTTAATTTTCCGTAAAGCACTTTGAATTGCCTTGTGTACGAATTGTGCTCTATAAATAAACTTGTCTTTAGTTAGTTCAAGCAGTCGTAATTTCCTATTTGGTTAGCACAAATCAAATCTACAGGTACAGTTTGCCAACTCCACCTTTGAGTCTTGCTCATCTCCTGCAGTGCACAAACTATAACTAATGTATGCACAGATGAGATGTATCAAAATATTACTTTCCATCACTTTTTGGCAACCAAAAATATATTGATTTAATTAATACATCCCTACCGCAGCGGGAATCAGTTTTTGGCATCGCCCCCCCTAAAAAATGGATGCCCCCCCCTTTAAATATTTTTCTGCAGCCAGTTTGAGAACTACAGTCTTAAATCCAAGAATGAATCTTAAAAATACAATACAACATTATTGCCACACTCCTTAACACGCTGATAAATGGAAATTAGGACACAAGATTAATAACAAATTTATGGATGGGCTGTGATGATGATCCATAAACAGATAAAATACTAAAACTAAAACATTGTCATTGAAGCATAAGAAACACAAAACATGCAAAAAAGTGGGGTTCTAAGTGTGTATTTATTTTAGTTATTTAAAAAAAATAATTTGGTGAAAAGATTTCAGTGTGTGTTTAAGTACTTTTTGAACACATTCAACAATACCAAAATAAACCAGGATCATTTTGGTCACAATAACCGTGATATGAAATGTTCATATTTTTACAGTCCTAAACTCCTTTACATACCTTCCTTCTCTGTTCCTGTTGCCACTTCAGCTAGGTAGCGGTAGTAGTCCCCTTTCATTTTCAAATAGAAGACTTTGCTCTCATGCACTGTGGTTTTTGGAATGAGATGGGTTTCCAAAAGACCCTGGAGAGTTAAGAGATATGAAGTTGAACAAAGACATCACAGGTTTTTAAATCAACATGATTACGTGTTCAGATAAGAATACAAGTCATAATAGCTTGTATGAATTATTGACGTTAGTTTATCAAAAATGATTCCCCCCCCAGTTTTTCAGCACCAAATAAGATGACTCTTTTTGAGTTAAACCTGGGCCAAAGCATAGATGCTACAGCAAGTACCATACTCAAATGATATGCATCAAACGCTCTGGTGAAATTTTTGCTACACCAAGAGGACTTTGGGAAAAGCGTGATCTGATCAAAACACTGAAAATCTCATTTACGATTGCACTTCTGTTTCTTTTTAGGTCCAGCCTTCTTGCACTAACCACCATTATTGGTCGATCATAACTCGTCATGAAAACATTGGCAAGCCCATGTCCATCATTACAACTGGATAAAGATATGTGTCATTTGTTGTGCAGATAACATCAATTCTGTGATTTTGACGACAACACCGTCTTACTGTATGGAGTTTGTTCTACTTGCAATCTGTGCAGAATGTGAAAAACGGACATCGTAATAAAAGTTAAAGTTAAAGTCAAAGTACCAATGATTGTCACACACACACTAGGTGTGGCGAGATTATTCTCTGCATTTGACCCATCACCCTTGATCACCCCCTGGGAGGTGAGGGGAGCAGTGGGCAGCAGCGGTGCCGCGCCCGGGAATCATTTTGGTGATTTAACCCCCAATTCCAACCCTTGATGCTGAGTGCCAAGCAGGGAGGTAATGGGTCCCATTTTTTTATAGTCTTTGGTATGACTCGGCCGGGGTTTGAACTCACAACCTACCGATCTCAGGGCGGACACTCTAACCACTAGGCCACTGAGTAGGTAAACAATGTAACAAGGTTTTCCAAAATAAATCAACTCAAGTTATGGAAAAAAAAAAGCCAACATGGCACTGCCATATTTATTATTGAAGTCAGAAAGTGCACTATTTTTTTTAACATGCCTCAAAACAGCAGCTTGGAATTTGGGACATGCTCTCCCTGAGAGAGCATGAGGAGGTTGAGGTGGGCGGGGTTGGGGGTGGGTAGGGGGTGGTGTTTAGCGTCCCAGAAGAGTTAGTGCTGCAAGGGGTTCTGGGTATTTGTTCTGTTGTGTTACGGTGCGGATGTTCTCCCGAAATGTGTTTGTCATTCTTGTTTGGTGTGGGTTCACAGTATGGCGCATATTTGTAACAGTGTTAAAGTTGTTTATACGGCCACCCTCAGTGTGACCTGTATGGCTGTTGACCAAGTATGCCTTGCATTCACTTGTGTGTGTGAAAAGCCGTAGATATGTGACTGGGCCGGCACGCAAAGGCAGTGCTTTTAAGGTTTATTGGTGCTCTGTACTTCTCCCTACGTCCGTGTACACAGCGGCATTTTAAAAAGTCATACATTTTACTTTTTGAAACAGATACCGATCATTTCCGATATTACATTTTAAAGCATTTATCGGCAGATAATATCGGCAGTCCGATATTATCGGACATCCCTAATCTTAACTGTTCACTTCATATACACTTTTTGAAACTTGACTTTGGCCCCAATTCCAGTTGAAGGAAGTATTTCCATTTTTGTTTTTACACGTACATGCTGATATCACATTAATCATGTCACCTTCTTTGAAAGCATGTATCAGCATCAGGCTTGTGCAAAATTACAAACTGAATGGACAGCCTCCCCCAAGTCCCAATGCAATTTCATGATTTTTAATTGAGGGTTGCAAACAGGAAGTAGAATTACAATTCAAATTCAAGTCACATTGTGTTTTTACCTTTTAAATGATTCAACTTCTTGAAAGTATGTTAGAGATGTGTTCATTGATAGGCCACCAATCAGCATCAGACAATTTTTGAGAAATAGTAGGTTGTCGCAATTGCCGAATAATGCCGATTAACGCCAATCCCATCTGGCTGTCACGTTTTTGATTCGTAGTCTGCTGACTGACAAGCAGCTACCAGCTAATTATTTATATTTATACACCGAGTGTAGCTGCTCCCCTAAGCAAATAATAATCACCTCAATTACGGAAAATAAATTGCATTTATTCATAAGTATTATCAAGTAGAATTAACACATTATTATGCATTATTATGAGGCCAAGGCTAAACATCTTACACACAGAGCAAGCCAAGAGCAGATATGCTACAAGCTAAGCTAGTTTTAAACCAGGTGTTTTTAACCTTTTTGACTTCGGGGCCCAAATTTTCCACTACAGGAGGGGCCCACTCAAATATTAACTTTGAATTAGAAATCTTACTTTTGATTTGAATTGTATTCATTAATTTTATTTATTTAACACATACACCTTAGGCTTAGGTCAGGTAATTAGAAAAATAAGTCCGAAAAATAAATTAAACTACATTAATGATGAATACGTTTTTCAACTGTTAAACAAATTAAAGTGAAAATGAAAATACAGCCTCACAATTTTTGCGCTTAAAAACTTTTCTATGACATAAAAGCTAGGCTTCTTCTGTTTGTTTGATGTTGTCATTACTGCCACAAGTGGTGGAAAAGTGTATTACAACTGAGTACCTGCTACAGCCCATACTGATACGGATGATAGCTGAGACATAGATATTTGTGCTCGTGGCCCAACAATGGGCCCCGGCACTAAGGTTAACACAACAACAGAACACCAATAAATAAGTGCTTTGTAACCTTCAGGAAGTGTTGGTGGAACCACGTTACATCAGAAATCAGTTATTAACAGGTAATTAACAAGTAGATTATTGAGAGATAGACAGAGGATGATACAACAACATCTGTTGGTACGTCAACATTGTGACAGTCGGGACACAACATGTAAGAGGAGAACTGATTGATCCATAAATTGGTGGTGTTGATACCAAGGGTAATTTTGGTATCGATCAATACTAGAGTGATTGTTTTTTTATTTTTTTTTATTTTTGTTTTTTATTAATATTTTATACTTTGCCCTAATCAGAGGACAACTTTGAAGGCAAAAACCAATGTATTTAAATGAGTGGTAGGTAGTAGTTTTTGTTTAGTTATCGTGTACTACTGACTTTGCTTTCCTCTAACAATTCTATGGAATAAAAGAGAATATGGAAGTACTTTAAATTTTGTGTTGATATTGTTAAAATGTCAATAGCGCTCACCATAAATAAATAGAAACATTTACAGTTTAATACGTGTGATCGGAATCGGCAACACAGACCCTGATTGGAACATCCCTAAAGTGCCTACGTCTCAAAATGATTTTGAGAAGTACAGTAAAATAATTTGACCAGATTATAATTTTTACACTAATTTAATACCTTTGCCACACCAAACCTCAAACAAATTAAATAACAACCAATAAATATTATATAGCAATAAATCTCACCAGCACATCCTTGCAGATGTCTTTCAGCTCGATTTCAATTTTCTCCCGGTAAGCTTTGGTCAAGGCCTGCTTTTTGTCTTTGTCTCCCATTCCCTCAATGCTGGACAAAATACGCCAAGAGGACCGGCGAGCCCCGACTACATTCTTGTAGGCCACAGATAGCAGGTTACGCTGATCATTGTCCAGTTCTTTCTCTTCAAGCTCTGCCACAGACTTCATTGCTTTGGCCATGTCATCATAGCGCTCGATTTGCTCAGCCAGCTTGGCCTTTTTGAGCAGGTTTTCAATGGATTCCACACTCATGGCTCCTCACTGGAAAAAAAAGAAGAAAAGTGGGGAAAAAGATAAGTGTGATGAAAACATTAACAAAATGGATTAACAGCAGTTCCACAAAAGGTAAATGCAACTTAGAAAATAGATTTCCAGAACATTCATATTCATAGAATGGAGAACTGGGGGTGGGATTAAATAAATTATCTTCTTCCCACTGCCTTGCAGGCAAAACTGGACAATTATGTTTACATACTGTACATTACATTTTGCACTATATTAATTTATATTATTATGTGTTGTCAACTTTGTACTTTTTTTATGTCATTGCCTGAAATAAATAAATAAATGAAAAAAAAAAAAATGAAAAAATTACTGGGCAATCATATCATCAAGCAACAGTGCATTCGGAAAGTATTCACAACGCTTCACCTTTTCCATATTTTGTTATGTTACAGGCTTATTCCAGGAAATAACTATGTTTTTGTTTTCACAATTCTGCAGACAATATCCCAGAATGACAAATGGGATTTTTTTTTAAATTTTTGCAAATTAAAAAAAAAATAACATAAGTATTCACAGCCTTTGCGCAATACTTTGTTGATGCACATTTGGCACTAATTACATCAAGTCTTTTCGAATACAATGCTACAAGCTTGGCAAACCTATCTTTGGGTAGTTTCCCTCATTCCTCTTTGCAGCACCTCTCAAGCTTCACCAGGTTGGATGGGAAGCGTTGGTTTTCATCCAGGATGTCTCTGTACATCGCTGCATTCATCTTTCCTTTTATTCTGACTAGTCTCCCAGTTCCTGCCGCTGAAAAGCAACCCCACAGCATGATGCTGCCACCACCATGCTTTACCGTAGGGATGGTTTTAGCCTGGTGACTAGCGGTGCCTGGTTTCCTCCAAACATGATGCTTGCCATTTACGCCACAGACTTCAATGTTTGTCTCATCAGACCAGACAATTTTGATTTTCATGATTTGAAAGTCTTTCAGGTGCATTTTGTTTTTTTGCTAAGAAATGGTTTCCGTTTGGACACTATACCATACAGGACTGATTGGTGGATTGCTGCAGAGATGGTAGTCCTTCTGGAATGTTCTCCTCTCTCCACAGAGGAATGCTGTAACTCTGACAGAGTGACCATTGCATTCTTGGTCACCTTCCTGACTAGACTAAGATGAATGCAGCAATGTATAGAGACTTCCTGGATAAAAACTAACGCAACCTGATGAAGTTTGAGAGGGGCTGCAAAGAGGAATGAGGGAAACTGCCCAAAGATAGGTGTGCCAAGCTTGTGGCATTGTATTCAAAAATACTTGAGGCTGTAATTGCTGCCAAATGTGCATCAACAAAGTATTGAGCAAAGGCTGTGAATCCTTATGTACATTGATTTTTATTTGTAATAAATGTGAACATTATTTTCCCATTGTCATTATGGGGTATTGTCTGAAGCATTTTGAGGACAAAAATGAATGTAATCCATCCATTCATCCATTTTCCGCCATTTATCCGAGTCTGGGTCGCAGAGGCAGCAGTCTAAGCAGGGTTGCCCAGACTTCCCTGTTCCCAGCTTCCTCCTCTTGTTCCACTGGGGGGGACACCAAGGCGTTCCCAGGACATAGTCCCGCCAGCGTGTCCTAGGTCTGCCCCAAAACCTCCTCCCAGCTGGAAATGCCCAAAACACCTCACCAGGACGGCGTACAGGAAGCATCCATAGTAGATGTCCTAGCCACCTCAGCTGGCTCCTCTTGACGTGAAGAAGCGACAGCTCTACTCTGAGCGTCTCTCGGATGAACGAGCCCCTCACTGACGGATTAATTTATTCAATTTTGGAATAAGGCTGTAACATAACAAAATGTGGAAAAAGTGAAGCGCTGTGAATACTTTCTGGATGTACTGTTAGTAGTACCACATAAATAGGGCTGGGCTGTATTACGAGTTATACCGGTAAAGTTTAAAAATAGATATGTATTTGAGACAATACTGCCATACCGAGATATAATATCTTTTGATGTTGTGCTGGATAGTTGCTTCCGCCGTTTATCCGCGCTTTATTGAATTTCTTCACTTGGACATTCAGTCCACTATGCAGAAATCACATGGCGTAAACACCCGCTGTGGGCCTCCAATGCTTTGCTTTATTTGTGTAGAGCACAAAGCATTCACACAAGATTCTCAAAGCAGTCGGACTCTCCTTGTATGTACCAGATCTAAGTCCGCTGCTAGGCACCAACCGAGGAGACCTGTCGGGGAGACCGACAGACACCGCGGAGGACGGGTCTAGTGCGCGTCCGGAGTCGCTACTGCAGACTGCCGACACCCTGCCACATTCTTCTTCGTGCACAGCAGACGTGCCCACACCATACCTCTGGCGGGGCGGTGACTCCTCCCGCCGCGACACGCGCCCAGCCCTGCTTTGCACCGCAGCCCGACCAATGCAGACCTTAGAGGCAATCCTTGTCCCGAAGTTACCTGCCTTGTTCTAACATGAGTTGTTGAGTTTGAACTAAACACTTAGCACGTTTTGTTTAAAATACAAATGTATATTGCCCTTCGGCCTAAATGTACTGAGATATCAGTTTTGGTCCATATCGTCCAGCCCTACTTGTTAAAACTACATCATGGTTTAAGAAGTAGGCGATGTCTTCCCAGAGCTCAACGAGAAAATAGCTCAAAACCTCCTTTACACGGAGTAAAAAAAACCTCTTTGTTTGGTTATTTGTTTAAAACAATCTGTCAGTGGACTCTTCTTCACACAATCAGCATTTTTTGAGCCAATCACAGATTTTAAATACACCAATCTAATCACATTTAAGGAGAACATGTCCACTTAAATGCTTGTTTATAAAAGCTGTGAATCTTTGGGCACCACACGATTCGATTCTTGGGGGTATCTATTCGATTCAGAATCGATTCTCGATTCAAAACGATTCTCAATTCAAAATCAATACTTTTAAAAAAAACATTTGGTGCCAGTTCAATGATTAACTGCAGTCCTCCATAAAATAACAACTCTGGTACATTTCCATAATACCTAAAGGAAAACTGGCAACAAAATAAATACTCCACACTTCTCTTTTCTAAAGCAAAACTGTACAAAAAATATGGGCATCTACATCAACAATATGATTTACCCGAGTGGCTGGACAGGACAAAATAAAATAAATAAATACATTTAAAAAAATAAAAAATAAGTTTTTTTGTTTTGTTTTTTTTCATCGATTAAGAATCGTTACAAATAAATTTAGGGATTTCACCATCTACGGTCCGTAATATCATTAAAAGGTTCATAGAATCTGGAGAAATCACTGCACGTAAGCAATGATATTACGGACCTTCGATCCCTCAGGCGGTACTGCATCAAAAAGCGACATCAGTGTGTAAAGGATATCACCTCATTGGCTCAGGAACACTTCAGAAAACCATGGTCAGTAACTACAGTTTGTCACTACATCTGTAAGTGCAAGTTAAAACTCTACTATGCAAAGCAAAATCAATTTATCAATAACACCCAGAAACGCTGCCGGCTTCGCTGGGCCCGAGCTCATCTAAGACGGACTCATGGTTTTGGGTTTTGGGTTTTGTAATAGAGATTGTTTCGTTTTTTCGCCCTTATCGCTGTTATGAACGATGTTCATGCGGTCCACATAATTATGCCTATGTGTTGTCTATTTACATTTCAGGACAGCATTGACTAGAAAATAGGACGGTCGTTGGTATGATGACCTCTTTTTCAAGACCATTTTTTTTTAAATAACACATTTTCTTGAATCATCTTTTCAAGACTGGCAAAATAAATATTTGAGTAAAGTGAAATCAAAATGAATAATAGATGACAGTTCAACTGAATAACGTAATGAAATGCCTTACATAATAGCAACATTCTTAAGTAATAGTTTTGGTCTTCCTTACAAACCTGCAGGGAAAACAGACAAGTCTCCCAACCCTTCTGCTCCCGCATACACACCACACCCATTCTCATACCTGTAGTTCTGCCAAAAAGCGGACACTAAAATACAGAATTAAAGGCACTAGATCTAGCTGGTTTTGGTATTTAGTGGTACGTCTGTTTTCGGAAGTAACCCGTTCCAAAAAACCGAAGCAATTTCTTCTAAAACAAATTAATGTAGGAATGTTTTACATGCAGAAAACATTGCAAAATCCATATAAATTATAAATGTGTAAAGCTCTGGTAATGGGTACATTCGCACCCACCTGCACAAATGTACCGTATTTTCCGCACTATTAGCCGCACCTAAAAACCACAAATTTACTCAAAAGCTGACAGTGCGGCTTATAACCCGGTGCGTTTTATATATGGATTAATATTAAGATTCATTTTCATAAAGTTTCGGTCTCGCAACTACGGTAAACAGCCGCCATCTTTTTTCCCCGTAGAAGAGGAAGTGCTTCTTCTTCTACGCCAGCAACCGCCAAGGTAAGCACCCGCCCCCATAGAAGAGGAAGCGCTTCTTCTTCTACTGTAAGCAACCACCCGCCCCCGTAGAAGAAGAAGAAGCGCGCGGATATTACGTTTCATTTCCTTTGTGTGTTTACATCTGTAAAGACCACAAAATGGCTCCTACTAAGCGACAGGTTTCCGGTTCATGAAAAGACGCAATCTCTCCATCCGCACACGGACTACTATTTCACAGCAACTGCCTAAAGACTTTCAAGAAAAGCTGGCTACTTTCCGTGCATATTGTAAAAACAAGATAGCTGAAAAAAAGATCCGGCCAGAGAACATTATCAACATGGACGAGGTTCCACTGACTTTTGATATTCCTGTGAACCGCACTGTGGATACAACGGGAGCACGTACGGTGAATATTCGCACCACAGGGAATGAGAAGTCATCCTTCACTGTGGTTCTAGCTTGCCATGCTAATGGCCAGAAACTTCCACCCATGGTGATATTCAAAAGGAAGACCTTGCCAAAAGAGACCTTTCCAGCCGGCGTCATCATAAAAGCTAACTCGAAGGGATGGATGGATGAAGAAAAGATGAGCGAGTGGTTAAGGTAAGTTTACGCGAAGAGGCCGGGTGGCTTTTTTCACGCAGCTCTGTCCATGTTGATATACGACTCCATGCGCGCCCACATCACGCTGGTTTTTAATATATTATTAAAGTTTGACTGACCTATCTGACTGTTTTTTTGACATTCCTTTAGCGCAGTTAGATGCGGCTTATAACACGGGGCGGCTTATAGGTGGACAAAGTTTTGAAATATGCCGTTCATTGAAGGCGCGGCTTATAACCCAGGGCGGCTTATGGTGCGGAAAATACGGTACTTCAAAATGTAACAATCAAAATAAATATGACTTTTTTTGTTTGTTTACTAGGGCATGCATATATAATATGCATTAGTTTGACCACGATAATAAAAAGGAGATGCTTGGAAATAGCATAAAAATGCCCCAAAAACGTGGAAAAACGCGATTCATAGCGTTACTTTTTGGTGTAATCATCATGAGCGTTCTGTTCAAGTATATTTTTTTATATTTTGATAAATCATCATATTTACGTATTACTAAATTTAAATAGGTATTGATCAATATTTAAGCTGTGTGTATTTGATTTCAGTTTGCTTTTGACATCTTTATTTAGAATTGTAGTTGAAACTTTTACAACCTTGTGTTGCGCTCATGATGGCGTAACCAAACTAGATTTCATTTAATGATCTTATTGTGAATATTTATTCCCTTTCTTACATTTAGTATATTTAAATATTCATTTATAAACATTGAATACATTTCAAATATCAATAAAATGCAATTGCCTTCATCTTGTAGGGTAATGTTTAGTTACACCAAGTCATGAGCGTAACACTAAGCTTCATCACTTTGACTTGTAATATCTCTAATTCTGGTGGTGTTTTATGCTTTTTTTCTTTTTGGAACATGTACTATACATATAATACAATAAAGTCCCTTATAAAATTATGTTTCTAGCAATACTTTAATTTTGCCTTTGAAAGTAACACTCCAATGTCCATTAGTGGAGCTGTACACAAATGAAATGTCAATCTTACTTTGTGCTGTGCCAATGAAGTGTTGTTCGAACTGACTTAGTATGACACACTATGGCAGCAAACGCTGTACCTGCTGTGACGTGTAGTATTCATACAGCAGGGTGTGTCTTTCGTCTGCTTCACTCATTAATTTTGTTCCGCGGTGCGTAAATGAAAAGACAAGAGAGATCAAAGAAATATTCAAAAGGACACACCAGACAGTTCTCACATTCCACACAAACCGGGGTCAAAACGGGTTGCCTTCCGGTTACATCACAATAAGATCCTAGCCTGCAACACCCTCCAATGTGCCAACATGGTACATGCACATTTTGGCCCCGATATTTACCTGTATTGAAGACTCTTATTGACAAAAATAGGAGCGAGAGAGTTACCGCTATATAAATATGAGTGTTTCTCACCTTCTTTATCAATGTGCAGGCTTTGTTTGGCCACATTGTGGATTCATTTCCTGTGCTACGCAACAAAAAAACAATACTCACAGACTGAGTCACCGGCTCGATTGCACAGAATGATACAGACTAGTTTGTTACGCCCAATTTTTGGTTGTACGCGAACTGAGACGAAAACTGGGGTTACATTTCGGCCTTTTTTTTGTCGAAAAACGAAACGTTAAAAAATCGTGGCGTATAAAAATCAAATTGTACACAAAAATATTGGAGAACAATGATTTTTGTTTGCAATGATGTATCTGCATTTATTGTATGTATATGTGTATCAGGGCTGGGCGATATATCGAGTTTGTAAGATACATCGATATACTTTTAAACAAGATATGAATGAAGAAAATATCGTAATATCAATATAATTTATTTCACGTTAAAATTACCTAACGCCGCTTATTTGTTGTGTTCCTTGTGCTCCCCCGCTCGCCCTCCATGGGCTACTAAACCCCTCCCCTTCCTCCTTCCAAGACATGCTTGCACTTATCAGAAAATCCATGATTGGTTGGTTGTTTACTATGATGAGTCACGATTGGTTAGGGACAGGCGGGTTATCGAACCAGGAAGGGAAATTAAAAAGTGCCTGCCTGCAATTTTTGGTTGTAGGCGAACCGAGACAAAAACTGGGGTAACATTTCGGCATTTTTTTTTGTCGGAAACCGAACCGTTCAAAACACGAGGCGTATTAAAATCAAACTGTAAACAAAAACGTATTATTGGAGAGCAATGATGTATCTGCATATATTGTATGTATATGTGTATTAGGGCTGGGCGATATATTGTGTTTGTAAGATACATCGATATATTTTTAAACAAGATATGAATTAAGAAAATATCGTATTATCGATACAACTTATTTCATGTAAAATTACCAAACGCTGCTTATTTGTTGTGTTCCTTGTTCTCCCCCTCCATGGGCTACTAAACCCCTCCCCTTCCTCCTTCCAAGACGTGCTTGCACTATAAGAACATCCATGATTGGTTGGTTGTTTACTACAATGAGTCACGATTGGTTAGGGACAGGCCAATCAGAGGCAAGATAGGGCGGGTCATCGAACCAGGAAGGGAAATTAAAAAGTGCCCGCCTGCAATTTTTGGTTGTTCGCGAACCGAGACAAAAACTGGGGTAACATTTCGGCATTTTTTTTTGTCGGAAACCGAACCGTTCAAAACACGAGGCGTATGAAAATCAAACCGTACACAAAAACGTATTATTGGAGAGCAATGATGTATCTGCATATATTGTATGTATATGTGTATTAGGGCTGGGCGATATACTGAGTTTGTAAGATACATCGATATATTTTTAAACAAGATATGAATTAAGAAAATATCGTATTATCGATATAACTTATTTCATGTAAAATTACCAAACGCTGCTTATTTGTTGTGTTCCTTGTTCTCCCCCTCCATGGGCTACTAAACCCCTCCCCTTCCTACTTCCAAGACATGCTTGCACTTATCAGAAAATCCATGATTGGTTGGTTGTTTACTATGATGAGTCACGATTGGTTAGGGACAGGCCAATCAGAGGCAAGATAGGGCGGGTCATCGAACCAGGAAGTGAAATTAAAAAGTGCCCGCCTGCAATTTTTGGTTGTTGGCAAACCGAGACAAAAACTGGGGTAACATTTCGGCATTTTTTTTTGTCGGAAACCGAACCGTTCAAAACACGAGGCGTATGAAAATCAAACCGTACACAAAAACGTATTATTGGAGAGCAATGATGTATCTGCATATATTGTATGTATATGTGTATTAGGGCTGGGCGATATACTGAGTTTGTAAGATACATCGATATATTTTTAAACAAGATATGAATTAAGAAAATATCGTATTATCGATATAACTTATTTCATGTAAAATTACCAAACGCTGCTTATTTGTTGTGTTCCTTGTTCTCCCCCTCCATGGGCTACTAAACCCCTCCCCTTCCTCCTTCCAAGACATGCTTGCACTTATCAGAAAATCCATGATTGGTTGGTTGTTTACTATGATGAGTCACGATTGGTTAGGGACAGGCCAATCAGAGGCAAGATAGGGCGGGTCATCGAAC
Source organism: Nerophis lumbriciformis (assembly GCF_033978685.3). Taxonomy (NCBI): domain Eukaryota; kingdom Metazoa; phylum Chordata; class Actinopteri; order Syngnathiformes; family Syngnathidae; genus Nerophis; species Nerophis lumbriciformis. Next base: position 10,660,465 of record NC_084551.2, on the reverse strand, counting down.
CAGGAAGGGAAATTAAAAAGTGCCCGCCTGCAATTTTTGGTTGTTGGCAAAACGAGACAAAAACTGGGGTAACATTTCGGCATTTTTTTTTGTCGGAAACCGAACCGTTCAAAACACGAGGCGTATGAAAATCAAACCGTACACAAAAACGTATTATTGGAGAGCAATGATGTATCTACATATATTGTATGTATATGTGTATAAGGGCTGGGCGATATATTGAGTTTGTGAGATACATCGATATATTTTTAAACAAGATATGAATTAAGAAAATATCGTATTATCGATATAACTTATTTCATGTAAAATTACCAAACGCTGCTTATTTGTTGTGTTCCTTGTTCTCCCCCTCCATGGGCTACTAAACCCCTCCCCTTCCTCCTTCCAAGACGTGCTTGCACTATAAGAACATCCATGATTGGTTGGTTGTTTACTACGATGAGTCACGATTGGTTAGGGACAGGCCAATCAGAGGCAAGATAGGGCGGGTCATCGAACCAGGAAGGGAAATTAAAAAGTGCCTGCCTGCAATTTTTGGTTGTTCGCGAACCGAGACAAAAACTGTGGTAACATTTCGGCATTTTTTTTTGTCGAAAACCGAACCGTTCAAAACACGAGGCGTATGAAAATCAAACCGTACACAAAAACTTATTATTGGAGAGCAATGATGTATCTGCATATATTGTGTGTATATATGTGTATTAGGGCTGGGCGATATATTGTGTTTGTAAGATACATCGATATATTTTTAAACAAGATATGAATTAAGAAAATATCGTATTATCGATATAACTTATTTCATGTAAAATTACCAAACGCTGCTTATTTGTTGTGTTCCTTGTTCTCCCCCTCCATGGGCTACTAAACCCCTCCCCTTCCTCCTTCCAAGACGTGCTTGCACTATAAGAACATCCATCATTGGTTGGTTGTTTACTATGATGAGTCACGATTGGTTAGGGACAGGCAAATCAGAGGCAAGATAGGGCGGGTCATCGAACCAGGAAGGGAAATTAAAAAGTGCCCGCCTGCAATTTTTGGTTGTTCGCGAACCGAGACAAAAACTGGGGTAACATTTCGGCATTTTTTTTTTGTCGGAAACCGAACCGTTCAAAACACGAGGCGTATGAAAATCAAACCGTACACAAAAACGTATTATTGGAGAGCAATGATGTATCTACATATATTGTATGTATATGTGTATAAGGGCTGGGCGATATATTGAGTTTGTGAGATACATCGATATATTTTTAAACAAGATATGAATTAAGAAAATATCGTATTATCGATATAACTTATTTCATGTAAAATTACCAAACGCTGCTTATTTGTTGTGTTCCTTGTTCTCCCCCTCCATGGGCTACTAAACCCCTCCCCTTCCTCCTTCCAAGACGTGCTTGCACTATAAGAACAGCCATCATTGGTTGGTTGTTTACTATGATGAGTCACGATTGGTTAGGGACAGGCCAATCAGAGGCAAGATAGGGCGGGTCATCGAACCAGGAAGGGAAATTAAAAAGTGCCTGCCTGCAATTTTTGGTTGTTCGCGAACCGAGACAAAAACTGGGGTAACATTTCGGCATTTTTTTTTGTCGAAAACCGAACCGTTCAAAACACGAGGCGTATGAAAATCAAACCGTACACAAAAACTTATTATTGGAGAGCAATGATGTATCTGCATATATTGTGTGTATATATGTGTATTAGGGCTGGGCGATATATTGTGTTTGTAAGATACATCGATATATTTTTAAACAAGATATGAATTAAGAAAATATCGTATTATCGATATAACTTATTTCATGTAAAATTACCAAACGCTGCTTATTTGTTGTGTTCCTTGTTCTCCCCCTCCATGGGCTACTAAACCCCTCCCCTTCCTCCTTCCAAGACGTGCTTGCACTATAAGAACAGCCATCATTGGTTGGTTGTTTACTATGATGAGTCACGATTGGTTAGGGACAGGCCAATCAGAGGCAAGATAGGGCGGGTCATCGAACCAGGAAGGGAAATTAAAAAGTGCCTGCCTGCAATTTTTGGTTGTTCGCGAACCGAGACAAAAACTGTGGTAACATTTCGGCATTTTTTTTTGTCGAAAACCGAACCGTTCAAAACACGAGGCGTATGAAAATCAAACCGTACACAAAAACTTATTATTGGAGAGCAATGATGTATCTGCATATATTGTGTGTATATATGTGTATTAGGGCTGGGCGATATATTGTGTTTGTAAGATACATCGATATATTTTTAAACAAGATATGAATTAAGAAAATATCGTATTATCGATATAACTTATTTCATGTAAAATTACCAAACGCTGCTTATTTGTTGTGTTCCTTGTTCTCGCCCTCCATGGGCTACTAAACCCCTCCCCTTCCTCCTTCCAAGACATGCTTGCACTTATCAGAAAATCCATGATTGGTTGGTTGTTTACTACGATGAGTCACGATTGGTTAGGGACAGGCCAATCAGAGGCAAAATAGGGCGGGTCATCGAAGCAGGAAGGGAAATTAAAAAGTGCCCGCCTGCAATTTTTGGTTGTTCGCGAACCGAGACAAAAACTGGGGTAACATTTCGGCATTTTTTTTTTGTCGGAAACCGAACCGTTCAAAACACGAGGCGTATGAAAATCAAACCGTACACAAAAACGTATTATTGGAGAGCAATGATGTATCTACATATATTGTATGTATATGTGTATTAGGGCTGGGCGATATATTGAGTTTGTAAGATACATCGATATATTTTTAAACAAGATATGAATTAAGAAAATATCGTATTATCGATATAACTTATATCATGTAAAATTACCAAACGCTGCTTATTTGTTGTGTTCATTGTTCTCCCCCTCCATGGGCTACTAAACCCCTCCCCTTCCTCCTTCCAAGACGTGCTTGCACTATAAGAACATCCATCATTGGTTGGTTGTTTACTATGATGAGTCACGATTGGTTAGGGACAGGCCAATCAGAGGCAAGATAGGGCGGGTCATCGAAGCAGGAAGGGAAATTAAAAAGTGCCCGCCTGCAATTTTTGGTTGTTCGCGAACCGAGACAAAAACTGGGGTAACATTTCGGCATTTTTTTTTTGGCGAAAACCGAACCGTTCAAAACACGAGGCGTATGAAAATCAAACCGTACACAAAAACGTATTATTGGAGAGCAATGATGTATCTGCATATATTGTGTGTATATGTGTATTAGGGCTGGGCGATATATTGAGTTTGTAAGATACATCGATATATTTTTAAACAAGATATGAATTAAGAAAATATCGTATTATCGATAGAACTTTTTTCATGTAAAATTACCAAACGCTGCTTATTTGTTGTGTTCCTTGTTCTCCCCCTCCATGGGCTACTAAACCCCTCCCCTTCCTCCATCCAAGACATGCTTGCACGTATCAGAACATCCATGATTGGTTGGTTGTTTACTATGATGAGTCACGATTGGTTAGGGACAGGCCAATCAGAGGCAAGATAGGGCGGGGCATCGAACCAGGAAAGGAAATTAAAAAGTGCCCGCCTGCAATTTTTGGTTGTTCGCGAACCGAGACAAAAACTGTGGTAACATTTCGGCATTTTTTTTTGTCGAAAACTGAACCGTTCAAAACACGAGGCGTATGAAAATCAAACCGTACACAAAAACTTATTATTGGAGAGCAATGATGTATCTGCATATATTGTGTGTATATGTGTATTAGGGCTGGGCGATATATTGAGTTTGTAAGATACATCGATATATTTTTAAACAAGATATGAATTAAGAAAATATCGTATTATCGATAGAACTTTTTTCATGTAAAATTACCAAACGCTGCTTATTTGTTGTGTTCCTTGTTCTCCCCCTCCATGGGCTACTAAACCCCTCCCCTTCCTCCTTCCAAGACATGCTTGCACGTATCAGAACATCCATGATTGGTTGGTTGTTTACTATGATGAGTCACGATTGGTTAGGGACAGGCCAATCAGAGGCAAGATAGGGCGGGTCATCGAACCAGGAAGTGAAATTAAAAAGTGCCTGTCTGCAAATCTTGTAATCTTTGTACACCTATGTTATTTATTTTACGTAGAAATAATATTTTTCCATTTTATTTATGTGCTACTTAAACAGTTTCTTTTCTGTGCTGTTAATACCCATCTTGTCTAACTGGGTTAATAAAAGTACCACTGACTGTTTTAACAGTACAGTTGTCATTCACTTCAATTTCACTGAATATCGCTCAAAAATGAATATATTTATATGTATACTTTCACCTAAAAATATATCGAGATGTATATCGAATATAGAATTTAAGAAAAAATATTTTGAGATATTTTTCGTCCATATCGCCCAGCCCTAATGTGTAAAACGCACGAACCACGTTGTAACATTATACTGGGTGTATGCTGGCTCATATTCACACCTTTCATTTCTTGTTTATACAGCGACGGAACTACAAACAGTATCCATAATCACAACTAAATAAACTTAACTCGGTTAGCGAACAGCAGTTTTACAGCGAGACACAATACCAGCCTCAACTTCCCACCTGACACACCTTCCTTATAGCTCCCGTGCTATGGAACTCGTTGTTCGAAATTGTGTCAATTACAGACAATGGGCACAGTTTGTCGTCGTGTTTCCTCCACGACAAGGATCGACCCGACCACTGAGCTAAAAAAACACGGCGCGGCTGTAACTTTTAGTCGGTTCCTACCTGTGCAACAGGGGGATACCAGCGATGTCGGCTTCGAAACCTTCGGCTGATTCTCGCAGTTTTCTGTGAACAGTCCACGGGGTTTCTCTGCTATTATACTATTTAAAGACTCGGCCCCCGTGCAGGGTGGGTGACGTCACAAATCACCATGCCAACCGAGAGCGCTAGGCATCATGGTAGTTGTAGTTAAACATCAATACAACATCATTGTTTCCTTATTTTGTCGTGTTAATATTTATGTTGTCCACGGTCATTGTTATTTTAAGATGAATTAAATAATAAAAAATAAAGTAAAAATACAAATACAAATTACACAATTATTTGAGCCTAATTTAGTGGACTTCCATCCATCCATCCATCTTCTTCCGCTTATCCGAGGTCGGGTCGCGGGGGCAGCAGCCTAAGCAGGGAAGCCCAGACTTCCCTCTCCCCAGCCACTTCGTCCAGCTCCTCCCGGGGGATCCCGAGGCGTTCCCAGGCCAGCCGGGAGACATAGTCTTCCCAACGTGTCCTGGGTCTTCCTCGTGGCCTCCTACCGGTCGGACATGCCCTAAACACCTCCTTAGGGAGGCGCTCGGGTGGCATCCTGACCAGATGCCCGAACCACCTCATCTGGCTCCTCTCGATGTGGAGGAGAAGCGGCTTTACTTTAAGCTCCCCCCGGATGACAGAGCTTCTCACCCTATCTCTAAGGGAGAGCCCCGCCACCCGGCGGAGGAAACTCATTTCGGCCGCTTGTACCCGTGATCTTGTCCTTTCGGTCATAACCCAAAGCTCATGACCATAGGTGAGGATGGGAACGTAGATTGACCGGTAAATTGAGAGCTTTGCCTTCCGGCTCAGCTCCTTCTTCACCACAACGGATCGATACAGCGTCCGCATTACTGAAGACGCCGCACCGATTCGCCTGTCGATCTCACGATCCACTCTTCCCTCACTCGTGAACAAGACTCCGAGGTACTTGAACTCTTCCACTTGGGGCAAGATCTCCTCCCCAACCCGGAGATGGCACTCCACCCTTTTCCGGGCGAGAACCATGGACTCGGACTTGGAGGTGCTGATTCTCATCCCAGTCGCTTCACACTCAGCTGCGAACCGATCCAGTGAGAGCTGAAGATCCTGGCCAGATGAAGCCATCAGGACCAAATCATCTGCAAAAAGCAGAGACCTAATCCTGCAGCCACCAAACCGGATCCCCTCAACGCCTTGACTGCGCCTAGAAATTCTGTGCATAAAAGTTATGAACAGAATCGGTGACAAAGGGCAGCCTTGACTTACCAAATCAAATTACTTTAATATTTATTTATTTACAGACAAACATAGTTTCGTATTTAATTATTGTTTCTTTTGTTAATATCAGAGTCCGTTCTGCAAAAAGGTAATCCCTAGAAGCACACAGAAAGAAAACCTCCAGGCAACTTCAACCCTAGCCTAACCCCTTACCCCCACCACATCCCACCTCCCCGGATTGTAAATAATCAAATGTAAATAATCAAATGTATATACTTGTTCTTATGCTTTCTGAGCTCACTATGTTCACCGCTCGCTGTACATATCCTACGAAGTGAGACCTACACTGTTACAATGTCCATTTCTCAGATGATATAACCGTTGATGACTGAAGTGCTGATAGCAACCCAACCTATCCCCCAACCCCCTCCACATCCCACATCCCGGATTGTAAATAATGTAAATAATTCAATGTATACACTCTGATGATTAACTTGTGTGATGACTGTATTATGCTGATAGTATATATTTGTACCATGAATTGATTAACGTGGACCCCGACTTGAACAAGTTGAAAAACGTATTCAGGTGTTACCATTTAGTGGTCAATTGTACGGAATATGTACTGTACTGTGCAATCTACTAATAAAAGTTTCAATCAATCAATCAATCAAAAACAGCCTATGGACAGGGACCCACAGTTAAAATATACATCATCATGTAATATACAAAATACAGTGCAATACAATACATTTCAAAATCTACCCACCAAATACCCATTTACAATTTCATTTATAAATAAAAAAGGAATCTTGAAATCCGGCAAATCAGTCTCAATATCCTATTGATTAAAAGGTTGCATCTTGAAGATCTGCGATAATCTCATCATACATACTGAGGTCAAGACCAAAATTTCTTTCTTTTTCTTTCTTTAGTTTATTTTGAACATGAACACACTTACATCATAATACATCACACAATTTCATATCATTTAATTTTACATCATGCCCGAAAAGGAGTAGGAAGAAGCAAAGCTTATTTAATCCTACCCTTTTCCCACTTCAAAGCGTTTACAAATATATAGAATCATTTACTGACCTTTTTATATAATAAAATAACATCTATGAATTAGTATACAACAGTTTTGTAATATGTAATTAATTAATTAATTCAGTCATTATTAACATACTGAGATGAAGAATATCTTATTTTCAATAAGGTTGAAAGTATTTCTCATAATTCTTCTTTTTTGTACTCTGTAAGCACTATTATTTTGAACAACCTCTTAAACTGGATCATATCAGTACAATTTTTAACTTCTTTACTTAATCCATTCCATAATTTAATTCCACATACTGATATGCTAAAAGTTTTAAGTGTTGTACGTGCATATAAATGTTTTAAATTATTTTTTACTCTAAGGTTATATTTCTCCTCTTTAGTTGAGAAGAATTGTTGTACATTCTTTGGTAGCAGGTTATAGTTTGCTTTGTACATCATTTTAGCTGTTTGCAATTTTACCAAATCACCAAACTTTAATATTTCTGACTTAATAAATAAAGGGTTTGTGTGTTCTCTATATCCAACATTATGTATTATTCTAACTGATCTTTTTTGTAACACGGTTAGCGAATGTAGCGCACATTTGTAGTTATTATGCGACTAATGTGAATTCCTCAACCATGAGGGGTGTGTTAAAAGTACTAAGCATAACTTCACAGTAATTTTAGCTTAAAACACTTTTTAAAAATGTTTAAAGAATTTGATTCTTTTATAGAGCTATCAATCTCATTCCAGATCATTGGGCCTCAACAGGCTATACTAAAGCTTGTACACTTTAGATGCTGTTATAGTCCTTCAGATCTGTTAAAGGGGAACATTATCACCAGACCTATGTAAGCGTCAATATATACCTTGATGTTGCAGAAAAAAGACCATATATTTTTTTAACCGATTTCCGAACTCTAAATGGGTGAATTTTGGCGAATTAAACGCCTTTATAATATTCGCTCTCGGAGCAATGACGTCACAACGTGACGTCGCATCGGGAAGCAATCCGCCATTTTCTCAAACGCCGAGTCAAATCAGCGCTGTTATTTTCCGTTTTTACGACTGTTTTCCGTACCTTGGAGACATCATGCCTCGTCGGTGTGTTGTCGGAGGGTGTAACAACACGAACGGGGACGGATTCAAGTTGCACCAGTGACCCAAAGATGCGAAAGTGGCCAGAAATTGGACGTTTGTTCCGCACACTTTACCGACGAAAGCTATGCTATGACAGAGATGGCAAGAATGTGTGGATATCCTGTGACACTCAAAGCAGATGCATTTCCAACGATAAAGTCAAAGAAATCTGCCGCCAGATCTCCATTGAATCTGCCGGAGTGTGTGGGCAATTCAGGGACAAAGGACCTCGGTAGCACGGCAAGCTATGGCGGCAGTTTGTTCCCGCAGACGAGCGAGCTAAACCCCCTGGATGACTTGGCTCACACCGTCCTGAAGATGATCAAGAGAAGAATATCGACCCTAGCTCCCCTGGCCTGATGACATGAGGGTATGTCTACAGAATATATTAATTGATGAAAATTGGGCTGTCTGCACTCTCAAAGTGCATGTTGTTGCCAAATGTATTTCATATGCTGTAAACCTAGTTCATAGTTGTTAGTTTCCTTTAATGCCAAACAAACACATACCAATCGTTGGTTAGAAGGCGATCCTCGCTTTCTCCCGTGTCGCTGGCTGTCGTGTCGTTTTCGTCGTTTTCGCTTGCATACGGTTCAAACCGATATGGCTCAATAGCTTCAGTTTCTTCTTCAATTTCGTTTTCGCTACCTGCCTCCACACTACAACCATCCGTTTCAATACATTCGTAATCTGTTGAATCGCTTAAGCCGCTGAAATCCGAGTCTGAATCCGAGCTAATGTCGCTATAGCTTGCTGTTCTTTCCGCCATGTTTGTTTGTGTTGGCTTCACTATGTGACGTCACAGGAAAATGGACGGGTGGTTAAAATCAGGCACTTTGAAGCTTTTTTTAGGGATATTGCGTGATGGGTAAAATTTTGAAAAAAACTTCGAAAAATATTATAAGCCACTGGTAACTGATTTTTAATGGTTTTAACAATTCTGAAATTGTGATAATGTTCCCCTTTAATGTTCCATTTTATCCATCCATTTCCTCTCCTGCTTATCGTATTGCGGATACACAATAAATGTAATTTGTATCTTGATCTGCTAACTTGCGTCACGTGCTTACCGGGCCCGGGCGACAATTGTATTCTATTTAACGATGAACAGATGGTTTAGGTCACTAGTGCCGGTTTTCGTGCCACGCCTTGTCCTTGCCAAGGCGTGGTGCTTTTTAAGAAAGCAAAGGCATTTCAGTTAAAGGCAAAAGGGTGAAGCTCAGTACAAGAGAGGCCTAACCAGTTAAACAAGTTGCAATTCAGTCCAACTCACACCTACATACACAGGCACACACACTATATTTATCTACTTTTGGTTACTTGATATGCAGGGCTTAAATCCCATTGCAATGATGACATCTGCTATAATGCTCAAGTAACCACATGTCTATATAGATATAAGTATTTACTAGTCTGCAGGTGATAGTAAATCCCAGGGGTAGGAGGTGCAAGCAAGCGGTATTTGTCTTCAGGCTGAAACAGGCAACAGTTGTTCCCAAAACCTGTTGGTCCAGTTGTGCATCGACTTCAAACGAGCTGACCCCAGTATTTACAATTGTCACAAGAGGAGCTCAAGGCTCGCTCTTATCAGCTAAAAGTGTGTGTTGGTACACAGAAAAGGGGGTCGTCTGCATCTGCTGCTCTCTGATTACAAGAGACATTGATCTTGTAAATGATTTGTTCAATTACACAACTGTTGCCATATCTTAAAACTAGGGCTGTCACAAATAACGAGTTAACTCATGTGATTAATCAAACATTAGCGCATTCATCATCATTGACAAATTGCATTTGTGTCCAAATATTGGGCTCTTTTTTAAGTTAATTTAAATCAAGCAAGCGAGGAATAACCTGTGAATAAACATGGTTAATCTTTTTTTTTTTTGAAGCACTTCTCAAAACTTATAATGCTTTAATTGTTGCAGTCAGCCAGTATTAGCAAGATAACTCTATTAATAAGGGTTAACTATCATAATGTTACAATATTTCATCTCAGTGGGAGGAGCCTCTTTCAAGGAGAATATACAGGATAGGGTAAATTATATGTTGATGCCTAGCTGATTTGATAAGTTTAGCCCCCTTAAAATGACATGAACAATTATTATGTATAAAGATTAAGAGAGACTATCAACTTAAACATCCGGAAAAAATATTTTTTTATATAACAATAAAATAATGATTAGTATTTGGCAACAATTCTTAGGCCAAGAGACTGGTTATGCGCAAAGGTTGCGCAATATAGACGATATACATTATAAATGATACACGTTATATATAATATAATTTTGGCCAACGATAGAGATTTTATAGTGATAATGCATGTCGATGACCCATTCTCGTGGTGTCCTGCAATTTCGACAGCGACAAACGAACGAACGAAGGTGTCTTCAATGCAATGTAGCGTTTTCGCAAGGTACCTACATAGTACTGCTTTTAAATCATCTAAACACTGTGTTTCTTACAAGTACCATTATCACTGGAGGACGAGATGAGGAGTAGCTAAACATACACTTTAGAAGCCATGCTGAGCGCGAAACAAAGATCTCTCAAATGTATAAAATGTTGGCCAGATCGATACAAATATCAACAGGAATGATACCATGTACAGTATCAGACAGTACAGTATCTTGTCAATACAACAGTGATTAAATATTTGTTTTGTTATCACAAAATCGTTTTGTTAATGTCTATAAATTAAGGAAATTATATCCAATAGTAGTTTATGATTATGTTTAATTGTTTTACATTACTGACTTTATTATAAATGTTGTATGTAATAAAATGTAACAAGAAAATAATACAGTATGAATCGTATTTAAGATTGTTACACCACCATTCTCAGTTTTTGTCAGGTTACAGGTGTGGTAAGAAAAGAATCATTAGTTGTATTGGTATGACCAATACTGCCCTGTAACTACTTGGTATTGGATCAATATCCAAATTTGTAGTATCGCCCATAACGTAAAAATCAGAACAGAAGAATAAGTGCTTATAACATTTTAATCAAAGTGTAGATAGACCCGTGTCTAACCTAGCTGGTTCGGCTCCCTGCCTTTATCCCAGTCTGCACGGGGACTCAAACCCAGCTATGCGTCCTTATGCGAGGTGAGCACACTATTTGAAGTTGTTAGGTGGTGAGGTTTACACAGCAGCCACACTGGCTGGCCCCTGATACACATGTTACAGCAGAAAGTAACCAAATATTAACAATAAATTAACAAGTAGATTAATAATAGTTTTGAGATAATATTACAAAACCCAAAACCAGTGAAGTTGGCATGTTGGATTAAATCGTAAATAAAAACAATACAATGATTTGCAAATCCTTTTCAATCTATATTCAATTGAATAGACTGCAAAGACAAGATACTTATTGTTCGAACTGGTAAACTTTGTTATTTTTTGCAAATATTAGCTGATTTGGAAATTGAGGCCAGCAACATGTTTCAAAAAGGCTGGCACAAGTGGCACAAAAGACTGAGAAAGTTACGTTTCTCAGGACCAAAGAGGAAAACAACCATCCGGACTGTTATAGGTGCAAAGTTCAAAAACTAGCATCTGTAGTATGGGGGTGTATTAGTGCCCAAGGCATGGGTAACTTACACATCTGTGAAGGCACCATTAAAGGGGAACATTATCACCAGACCTATGTAAGCGTCAATATATACCTTGATGTTTCAGAAAAAAGACCATATATTTTTTTAACCGATTTCCGAACTCTAAATGGGTGAATTTTGGCGAATTAAACGCCTTTCTATATTCGCTCTCGGAGCGATGACGTCACAACATTTTCTCAAACACCGAGTCAAATCAGCTCTGTTATTTTCCGTTTTTTCGACTGTTTTCCGTACCTTGGAGACATCATGCCTCGTCGGTGTGTTGTCGGAGGGTGTAACAACACGAACAGGGACGGATTCAAGTTGCACCAGTGGCCCAAAGATGCGAAAGTGGCAAGAAATTGGACGTTTGTTCCGCACACTTTACCGACGAAAGCTATGCTACGACAGAGATGGCAAGAATGTGTGGATATCCTGCGACACTCAAAGCAGATGCATTTCCAACGATAAAGTCAAAGAAATCTGCCGCCAGACCCCCATTGAATCTGCCGGAGTGTGTGAGCAATTCAGGGACAAAGGACCTCGGTAGCACGGCAAGCAATGGCGGCAGTTTGTTCCCGCAGACGAGCGAGCTAAACCCCCTGGATGTCTTGGCTCACACCGTCCCTTATGCCACCGAAGATGATCAAGAGAAGAATATCGACCCTAGCTTCCCTGGCCTGCTGCCATCAACTCCAAAACTGGATAGATCAGCTTTCAGGAAAAGAGAGCGGATGAGGGTATGTCTACAGAATATATTAATTTATGAAAATTGGGCTGTCTGCACTCTCAAAGTGCATGTTGTTGCCAAATGTATTTCATATGCTGTAAACCTAGTTCATAGTTGTTAGTTTCCTTTAATGCCAAACAAACACATACCAATCGTCGGTTAGAAGGCGATCGCTGAATTCGTCCTCGCTTTCTCCCGTGTCGCTGGCTGTCGTGTCGTTTTCGTCGGTTTCGCTTGCATACGGTTCAAACCGATATGGCTCAATAGCTTCAGTTTCTTCTTCAATTTCGTTTTCGCTACCTGCCTCCACACTACAACCATCCGTTTCAATACATGCGTAATCTGTTGAATCGCTTAAACCGCTGAAATCCGAGTCTGAATCTGAGCTAATGTCGCTATAGCTTGCTGTTCTATGCGCCATGTTTGTTTGTGTTGGCATCACTATGTGACGTCACAGGAAAATGGACGAGAGAATATAACGATGGTTAAAATCAGGCACTTTGAAGCTTTTTTAAGGGATATTGCGTGATGGGTAAAATTTTGAAAAAAACTTCGAAAAATAAAATAAGCCACTGGGAACTGATTTTTAATGGTTTTAACCCTTCTGAAATTGTGATAATGTTCCCCTTTAATGCTGAAAGGTACATACAGCTTTTGGAACAATCCATCCAAGCAACATATTTTCCATGGACGTCCCTGCTTATTTCAGCAAGACAATGCCAAGCCACATTCTGCATGTGTTACAACAGCGTGGGTTCGTAGTAAAAGAGTGCGGGTATTAGACTGGCCTGCCTGTAGTCCAGACCTGTCTCCCATTTAAAATGTGTGGCGCATTATGAAGCCTAAAATACCACAACGGAGACCCCCGGACTGTTGAACAACTTAAGCTGTACATCAAGCACATCCCACACACCAGATTGTAAATAATGTAAATAATTCAATGTACATAATCAGAGGATTATCTTGTGTGATGACTGTATTATGATGATAGTATATATCGGTATCATGAATCAATTTAAGTGGACCCCGACTTAAACAAGTTGAAAAACTTATTCGGGTGTTACCATTTAGTGGTCAATTGTACGGAATATGTGCTGCACTGTGCAATCTACTAATAAAAGTTTAAATCAATCAATCAATCAAAAAGAATTCCACCTGAAAAGCTTCAAAAATGTGTCTCCTCACTTCCCACGTTTACTGAGTGTTGTTAAAAAGAAAGGCCATGTAACACAGTGGTAAAAATGCCCCTCTGCCAACTTTTTTGTAACGTGTTGCTGCCATTAAATTCTAAGTTAATGATTATTTCCCAAAAAAAAAAAAGTTTCTCAGTTTGAACATTAAATAATATCTTGTCTTTGCAGTCTATTCAATTGAATATAGGTTGAAAAGGATTTGCAAATCATTGTATTCTGTTTTTATTTACCATTTACACAACGTGCCAACTTCACTGGTTTTGGGTTTTGTACAATAAATTATGCAATATGATTGCTCAGCAACTGCATTAGTAGCCTTTATATACCATTTTGAAATGGTTCGATTATACTTTACATACCAAATAATACTATTGTGATATATGTCGTTATAGCAGGAGGATGCAATATATACCGTGATACAAATTTTAGGCCCATCCCTATTATGTGCAAACAAATTAGTCCTGTCCCTGGCAATATGGGGACACTGCTGATGCATAATTCAATAATTCAATTCAATGCAAGATTTCACTTCTTAGATCTGAAGAACGGGAAAGATCAGTTCAGGCAGCAAAGGAGTGCTCAAGAAGAACCACATTAAAATCTTAAAGTGGCCTAGCCGGTCTGCGGACTTTAATCCCATAGAACAGGAGCCTCCAACCAACAAGTCGTGGACCGGCATCGCTTTATGGGCGAGGCCGGAGCGGGGAAGGAGAAAACCTCCAGACGCAATATAAAACTTTTTTTGTGCAGGTATATGTTTGCAGTTTTGTCATTTTGGTTTATATATATACAAGGATCTATGTAGAACTGTCCAAAAACTTGTGTAAGATTACATTTTCAGCACTAACCACAATCAAAACAATAGACTGTAAAATCACGCAGAGCCTGGCAAGTTATTCATGCAGATTAAACTACTACCACCTGTGAAAACAAACTCCATGTCATCTTCCACACCCCTTCATGTTATTTACTGTAGTTTGTTTGTGCTGCCCTCTACTGTTTTCTTTTATTGTTAGAGACGCTTTCCCGGTCCTGGGCGTAGCCAAGAGATGACACTCACAGCTTGTCAAGTTCTGTTCAGCATTGCCAGATGTAAGATAATCATTCTATTTTTAGGGTAATTTCACAACCTGTATGATGTACAATGAATAATAAAAAATATATATTGCATAATGTACTATAATGTGTCCCAGCCAATAAAAAATTAGCAAACACAAACCTATTCTGGGTCTAGGTTTCAAACCTAACTTGATGCCCCAGGCTCGCACTGATGGTTGTCAGCATTCATTTGGTGTTTTTTGTACCCGTGGAACACTTCTGAAACAAGCCGCACATGTTATTTTTGAATTGGAATCACCGGACTTGAAGGATGTTCATTTAGTTGTTTCACTTTGCAGAACAAAAAGCAGATAACAAACATGACACTAAACAAAGTCTGCATTAGGCAAGGTGATGATGCTGGAACTTTTGTCTTGAGATTGATGAAGACGACTGCCTGAAGAAAACATGCACATTTCCAGTCATTGATGATATGATATTGATACTCATTCAAGTACCTCGGGATGTGGGTGGACAATGAGCTAGACTGGACTGTTAACACGGACCACTTGTACAGGAAAGGACAGAGCAGGCTGTACTTCCTGAGGAGGCTGCGCTCCTTCAACATTTGCAAAAAAACTCTTGTGGATGTACTACCAGTCTATGGTTGCCAGTGTTCTGTTCTACAAACCCCGTTTCCATATGAATTGGGAAATTGTGTTATATGTAAATATAAACGGAATACAATGATTTTCAAATCCTTTTCAACCCATATTCAATTGAATGCACTACTAAGACAACATATTTGATGTTCAAACTCATAACCTTTATTTTTTTTTTGCAAATAATAATTAACTTAGAATTTCATGGCTGAAACATGTGCCAAAGTAGTTGGGAAAGGGCATGTTCACCACTGTCTTACATGGCCTTTCCTTTTAACAACACTCAGTAAACGTTTGTGAACTGAGAAGACACATTTTTTAAGCTTCTCAGGTGGAATTCTTTCCCATTCTTGCTTGATGTACAGCTTAAGTTGTTCAACAGTCCGGGGGTCTCCGTTGTGGTATTTTAGGCTTCATAATGCGCCACACATTTTGAATGGGAGACAGGTCTGGACTACAGGCAGGCCAGTTTAGTACCCGCACTCTTTTACTATGAAGCCACGTTGATGTAACACGTGGCTTGGCATTGTCTTGCTGAAATAAGCAGGGGCGTCCATGGTAACGTTGCTTGGATGGCAACATATGTTGCTCCAAAACCTGTATGTACCTTTCAGCATTAATGGCGCTTTCACAGATGTGTAAGATACCCATGTCTTGGGCACTAATACACCCCCATACCATCACAGATGCTGGCTTTTCAACTTTGCGCCTATAACAATCCGGATGGTTCTTTTCCTCTTTGGTCCGGAGGACACGACGTCCACAGTTTCCAAAAACAATTTGAAGTGTGGACTCGTCAGACCACAGAACACTTTTCCACTTTGTATCAGTCCATCTTAAATGAGCTCAAACCCAGTGAAGCCGACGGCATTTCTGGGTGTTTTTGATAAACGGTTTTCGCCTTGCATAGGAGAGTTTTAAGTTGCACTTACAGATGTAGCGACCAACTGTAGTTACTGACAGTGGGTTTTTGAAGTGTTCCTGAGCCCATGTGGTGATATCCTTTACACACTGATGTCGCTTGTTGATGCAGTACAGCCTGAGGGATCGAAGGTCACAGGCTTAGCTGCTTACATGCAGTGATTTTTACAGATTCTCTGAACCCTTTGATGATAATACGGACCGTAGATGGTGAAATCCCTAAATTCCTTGCAATAGCTGGTTGAGAAAGGTTTTTCTGAAACTGTTCAACAATTTGCTCACGCATTTGTTGACAAAGTGGTGACCCTTGCCCCATCCTTGTTTGTGAATGACTGAGCATTTCATGGAATCTACTTTTATACCCAATCATGGCACCCACCTGTTCCCAATTTGCCTGTTCACTTGTGGGATGTTCCAAATAAGTGTTTGATGAGCATTCCTCAACTTTATCAGTATTTATTGCCACCTTTCCCAACTTCTTTGTCATGTGTTGCTGGCATCAAATTCTAAAGTTAATGATTATTTGCAAAAAAAAAAAAATGTTTATGAGTTTGAACATCAAATATGTTGTCTTTGTAGCATATTCAAATGAATATGGGTTGAAAATTATTTGAAAATCATTGTATTCTGTTTATATTTAAATCTAACACAATTTCCCAACTCATATGGAAACGGGGTTTGTACATCGTAGTGTGCTGGGGGGCAGTACATCTAAGAAGGACAGCTCCAGACTGGAGAAACTGATCAGGTGGGCAGGCTCTACGATCGGTATAAAACTGGACTCGCTGGTGACGGTGGCAGAGAAGAGAACTGTGGAAAAACTACTGAGCATCATGGATGATGCCAGCCACCCTCTGCATATCGTTATCAGTAGCCAGAGGAGCCTGTTCAGTGCTCGACTGCTTCATCCCAAGTGCAGGACTAATAGACTCAAACACTCCGTTGTCCCACACATCATCAGACTGTACAACTCCTCTCTGGGGGGGGAAGGAGTGGTACTAGGATGACAGGGGATGCAAAACAATAACAATACTGAAATAAACTGCAACAAAAAATAGTGCAATTAAGAGTGCAATACATATTCATAACATGGTCACAACTGCCTAGTTTCTCTTGTTATATTCTTATTTTTACTGTTATATTTGTATTCTTATTGTTGCTTTTTATTTTTATTCTTATTGTTATATTTTCTATTTTATTTCCATTTATACCCTCATTATTTACGTTTTACTTTTTAAATTCGAACTCAATTCTGTACACTGCTGCTGGAATTTTTATTTTCCTGAGGGAACTCTCCTGAAGGAATCAATAGAGTACTATCTATCTATCTATCTCTGCCATTACTTGACTGCCTATCAAGTAATGACACAGGGGCCATGGCTGTCATTGCATCTTCAATAAATGCACAAGTTTTGGTCGGGTCTATCGTAGAGAGACAGGAATTGAGGAGAGGAGTATATTTACAGCTAGAATTCACCAAGTCAAGTATTTCATATATATATAAGAACTACTTGACTTTCAGTGAATTCTAGCTATATATATATATATATATATATATATATATATATATATATATATATATATATATAATATATATATATATATATATATTATATATATATATATATATATATATTTTATTATATACTGTATATATATATATATATATATATATATAAGAGTAATACTTGAATTTCAGTGTTCATTTATTTACACATATACACACACATAACACTCATCTACGCATTGTTGAGTTAAGGGTTGAATTGTCCATCCTTGTTCTATTCTCTGTCACTATTTTTCCAACAATGCTGAACACCCTCTCTGATGATGCATTCTGCTTCGTCTCCTTGTTGTGTGCGCAGTTGTGCACTCTCTAAAAGCCCTAGATGTTATTGTCACATATGCATGTACAGTAGATGGCAGTATTGTCCTGTTTAAGAGTGTCACAACATTGCTGTTTACGGCAGACGAACTGCTTTACGGTAGACGAAAACGCGACTGCTGTTGTTGTGTGTTGTTACCGCGCTGGGAGGACGTTAATGAAACTGCCTAACAATAAACCCACATAAGAAACCAAGAACTTTTAATTAATTTTACAATTATAACGTGATTGGGCAGGCACGCTGTTTATATTGTGGGAAAGCGGACAGGCTGTCGACACGTCACTCAGGTCCGCCCGAATTTCGGAAGATTTTCGGGAGAAAATGTGTCCCGGGAGGTTTTCGGGAGAGGCACTAAATTTCGGGAGTCTCCCGGAAAATCCGGGAGGGTTGGCAAGTATGATTCAACCTGGACAATGATATCCTAGAAAAGCATGGAGCTTGAAACTTAAACACATTTTATATTCTTCTCTTGTTGGTGATTACATGCTTAAAGTTGAAGCAGAATGTAGTGTTTTGTAGGATGGGCATGATTATCGAGTAATTGAAGAGCTGAATTTTGAAATTTGCCTATAAGGGGGCGACAAACCTCTAGCTCATGAGTCCTCGCCGCCATCAACGTAATGCGGCTAACCAATGTTGGGATTATCCAAACTAAACGGGCAAATGTCCAAAGGAAGTAAACACTCCAAAACTAGAATATGTCATTAGTAAATCGATAAAAATATAACATTCCCGCCACAAACCTCCCCTAGCTTTTAGCTTACAGGCCTCACAGTGGAAATGAAGACAAAGCAGTTCTCTATCGTAGAGAGACAGGAATTAGAGTACAGGACACTGATCGCTGACTTTGTGGAGTGGTCTCAGGCGAACTATCCGCTCTTTATTGTGGACAAGATCAAGGAGCTGGTCATCGACTTCAAGAAGAAAATGACCCCTGTGGACCCCATCAAAATCCAGGGCCGGGAGGTGGCACTAGTGGGGCAGTACAAGTACCTGGGAGTCCACTTGAACAGCAGACTGGACTGGAAGGACAACAGCTAAGCTGTATACAAGAAGAGCATGAGCAGACTCTTTTTCCTGAGGAAGCTTAGGTCCTTTAATGTGAGCAGCAAGCTGTTCGAGATCTTTTTTCCGTCTGTTGTGGGTGCCTTGTACTTTGCAGTGGTTTGTTGCGGGAGCAGCACCAGCAAAAGGGACTTAAACCAACTTGACAAACTGATCCGGAGACAAGTCAGTCTTTTGAACGGCTCTTTAAAAGGAACGGCTCCTCTGGCTCCCTTCAAAGAGCCGTACATTTCATCTCTACCAGAAACAATAAACTGTTTGGTGTGAGTCATGAAAACAGGGACTGAAAACAAAAAAAAAAGTGTTTTGGTTTTATTTTGGAATGGCAGCGTTGTTGCCAGGCAACAACCATTACTCTCAGGATACATGAACTGTGTGATGGGAGATCAGCTCTTTTCTGCAGAATCAATCCATTGTTGTGTTTCTTTGCGCCAGGACACACTTTACAGCAGGCTTGGGCAACTGTTTTGACTCGGGGGGGACACATTTGGAGAAAAAAATGTGTCTGGGGGCCGGTATATCTGATTTTTAGGAACACTAATACAAAACCTCACAATAATGTCTGATTGAATGCTAAAAACGTTATGACAGACCGCCTTAAAAAACGGAACGGAATTGTAATTTTTTTTTTACTGAATGAGACACCCAGAATGTACATGGTGTACAAATAAAGAATGTGGGATTTACAATATTGACTATAAACGATAAAACACTGACAACATATGAACGTCACACCCCCTCTCAATCGACATATTTTACAATCAAGCGAAACGCAACAAAAATGCAACAACCACAGCAAAATATGAACTCGAAGGGTAAAAAACCTATGTACAATCTGATATACTGTATCACAAAGCTTTAAAACTTTGTTGTAAATATTTCCTTCCGTGTCTGTCCCTGACACCCGCATTTCAGGCTAGCCGCTCTGGAAACACTCTGTGGAAACGCTCCCCACCCACACTGCTTGGTGCCTCATCTGAGCTACTGTGACTTAGGCCCTGTCTACAATACCGGATAACTCCTTAAACGAATAATTATTTAGCCTAAGCCCCGTGTCAGCCACACTAACCCATCGTTTAAGGTTTCCCTCCTTGGATAATTTTTTACACTGGTAAGTGCGCCGTGTATTTCTTGAATCTCCAGCTCTTAGCTTTGTACGGACTCATTGATCGTTTACAAACTGAGTTCGGAAAGGAAGTGATGCCAGAAAGACCGCAGCCCACACTGGAAGTAAAGTCAGAAAGAACGCGCCACAGCCAGCTTACTAACAACCGAAGGTAACCACTGGAAAAAATGGAAGCGAGTCATCTAGACATGTCCGTGTTTCTCATTCTTCTACATGTACAGACGCTTGTGGAAATCTAATATGAATACCTTAAGTGAAGGAAACACGCGATTGCAGCTATTTGGGATACAACACATCTCAGACGGCAAGAGAACTTTCGAATGTCCGGGTCAGCTGTGCTTCTACTTACAGAAAAACTTAATCCATTTGTCGAAGGAGAGACAACGAGAATGCGGGCTCCCGTGGATGTGATAAAAAAAGGTAGCGTGTGCTTTGTATTACCTGGCCGACAAAGGAAGACTACGGAAAACATTGAATGCATTTGGACTGGCAAAGCAGACTGTATCAGTTATTGTCCGCCATGTATGTCGCAGACTCAACGTGTAGGTCCAGAGTATGTAAAGTCACTAAAAACTAATGGACAATGAAGGTGAAGGCAAAAGAGTGAGGAGTGTTCTGACCAGATATCTAGATCCCTGTTCTTTATCACATTGTTTACTTTCACACGTCCATTAAAGATTTGATTAATTTATGATGGCTCAGGTGTGATTCACTACAATAGGGCCCCTCAGAACACTGGATTCCAGTTAATTGAAATACCACAACACTGGATATTGTTCAGATAAGTTACATTTAATTTAAGAACTTGCACACAAAGCAACACTATGACGTGCGCATTTCTGCACATGCGTACTAGGCCGTGTTGCGCCGGCGGACGGAGGGGGCGGAGGAGGTCTTAAACGACCATTGTGTGTGTGTGGACAAGGATAGAAAGGGCCTTAGATTACCATAGTATCTAGTATATCATGCAAAAGCACATAGTCCAACCATTGAAATACTTTGTGTAGTTCAAGACTTACAGTAATTTGAAAACATCACTGCACACCATAATGGTAGCTACAGTTTACATCTTAAAGATCTAAGAAACTTATTTGGGAAAATCCGGTGGGCCATATTGAAAAGCTAAACGGGCCGCATGCGGCCCCCGGGCCTTAATTTGCCCAGGTCTGCACCATAAACTTTTTTAGAAAGATCTTGTACTCTAAATGTTCAGAGTGCACACTAGTGTGCCGTGAGATACAGTCTGGTGTGCCGTGGGAGATTATCTAATTTCACCTATTTGGGTTAAAAATACTTTTTGTAAACCAGTAATTGTAGTCTGCAAATGATGTGTTGTTGAGTGTCGGTGCTGTCTAGAGCTCGGCAGAGTAACCGTGTAATACTCTTCCATATCAGTAGGTAGCAGCAGATGGATAATTGCTATGTAGATGCCTGAAACAGCGGTAGGCAGTGTGCAGGTAAAAAGGAGTCTAATGCTTAAACCAAAAATAAGGGGGCGTGGTTAAGAGGGGGAGGAGTATATTTACAGCTAGAATTCACCAAGTCAAGTATTTCATATATATATATAAGAAATACTTGATTCTAGCTATATATATATATACATATATACCGGTATATATATTAGAGATGCGCGGTTTGCGGAAACAACCGCGGAGTCCGCGGATTATCCGCGGTTCGGGTGGTTGAAATAAAAAAAATTAGATTTTATCCGCGGGTCGGGTCGGGCGGTTGAAATAAAAAAGAATTAGATTTTAAATAGATTCAGGCGGGTGGCAGTTAAACCAATTCGGAAATATATATACATAGTTAAATGTTGTTACCCACATACGAAAAACGAGCAGGCACCTGCAGCATATGCCACAACAGAAGAAGAAAAAAAAAAAGAGATGGACACTTTTACGGAGCGGAGAAGGGACGCCTCGCCGGGGTCCGGGACCGAGGCCCCTTCCCCGAGAGGGCCCCACCGGGAGCCGTAGCTGAGGTGATCCGCGAGAAGGGCCCGACGCACGTCCAGGGTCACCACCGCGCCCACCGCACGACACCCCGCCTCGTCCGCCTTCGCCGCGGCCGGCGTCACGCGCAGCAGGTAAGCAGCTTACCTGCCCGCCACCCCCGTGGCCGGGGGCTCGTAACAGGGGTCACTCCGCGCGCTCCGCCCGCGCAGCTCACCTGCCTGCCACCCCCGTTGCCGGGGGCGCGTAACAGGGGTCACTCCGTGCGCAGTGCGCTCACGAAAGGGGTGGGGCAAGCAGAACTGGCGCTGCGGGATGAACCGAACGCCGGGTTAAGGCGCCCGATGCCGACGCTCATCAGACCCCAGAAAAGGTGTTGGTTGAACCCGCTAAGGAGTGTGTAACAACCCACCTGCCGAATCAACTAGCCCTGAAAATGGATGGCGCTGGAGCGTCGGGCCCATACCCGGCCGTCGCCGGCAGCGAGAGCCGCTAGGGCTAGGCCGCGACGAGTAGGATGGGCGCCACGGTGCGCGCTGAAGCCTCGGGCGCGAGCCCGGGTGCGAGGGACATCGCACCTCCACGCGCTTGGAGGTGCGCTCAGCGCGGCTCCCAGATGATTGCTGCATTGGATCAGTCGCCTTTCTTTAACAGGCAAAAGCTTTATAACCTCACTAATACCTTGCATCGTCTATATTAGATATATAACAACGGGCGGGTGCGGTGTTGATTAAATGTTAATTCGGGTGGATGCGGATGGTTGACAACTTTTGTCATGCGGTTGCGGATGAAATAATTGCCTATCCGCGCATCTCTAATATATATATATATATTTATTTTATTATATACTGTATATATATATATATATATATATATATATATATATATATATATATATATATATATATATATATATATATATATAAGAGTAATACTTGAATTTCAGTGTTAATTTATTTACACATATACACACACATAATACTCATCTACGCATTGTTGAGTTAAGGGTTGAATTGTCCATCCTTGTTCTATTCTCTGTCACTATTTTTCTAACAATGCTGAACACCCTCTCTGATGATGCATTCTGCTTCGTCTACTTGTTGTGTGCGCAGTTTTGCACTCTCTAAAAGCCGTAGATGTTATTGTCACATATGCATGTACAGTAGATGGCAGTATTGTCCTGTTTAAGAGTGTCACAACATTGCTGTTTACGGCAGACGAACTGCTTTACGGTAGACGAAAACGTGACTGCTGTTGTTGTCTGTTGTTACAGCGCTGGGAGGACGTTAATGAAACTGCCTAACAAAAAACCCACATAAGAAACCAACAACTCGCCCTCGATCATTTTACAGTTATAACGTGATTGGGCAGGCACGCTGTTTATATTGTGGGAAAGCGGACAGGCTGTCGACACGTCACTCAGGTCCGCCCGAATTTCGGGAGGTTTTCGGGAGAGGCACTAAATTTCGGGAGTCTCCCAGAAAATCTGGGAGGGTTGGCAAGTATGATTCAACCTGGACAATGAGCAGAGGTGGGTAGTAACGCGCTACATTTACTCCGTTACATCTACTTGAGTAACTTTTGGGATAAATTGTACTTCTAAGAGTAGTTTTAATGCAACATACTTTTACTTTTACTTGAGTATATTTATGAGAAGAAACGCTACTTTTACTCCGCTACTTTTATCTACATTCAGCTCGCTACGCGCTACTAATTTTTATCGATCTGTTAATGCACGCTTTGTTTGTTTTGGTCTGTCAGACAGACCAAAGTGACTAGTGCCTGCGTTTCAACAAATACAGTCACTGGTGACGTTCACTCCGTTCCACCAATCAGATGCAGTCACTGGTGACGTTGGACCAATCAAACAGAGCCAGGGGTCACATGACCTGACTTAAACAAGTTGAAAAACTTATTGGGGTGTTACCATTTAGTGGTCAATTGTACGGAATATGTACTGTACTGTGCAATCTACTAATACAAGTTCCAATCAATCATTCAAAAGTGTGAAGGAAAAAAGACCATTTTTTATTTCAACCGTACACCCCGTCAAAAGCCTAAAGACTGACTGCACAGTTCCTGACTTCACAATAAAAGTGCCGCTCCATCGCGCCTGCGCTTTCAAAATAAGAGTCTCCGAAAGCCTGCGCAAACAAGCTAGCAAGCTACGGAGTTTGCCGCCAATGTATTTCTTGTAAAGTGTATAAAAACGAATATGGAAGCTGGACAAATAAGATGCCAAAAACCAACCACTTTCATGTGGTATTAGACAGAAAGGAGGAACTTTTTTCTCCTCCATTTGAAAACGTGGACGTTTGTCATCACTACTGTCTGATTCCAATCCCCAAGTCATCAGAATCAGGTAATACACCAACTTATATTCTTGTCTTCATGAAAGAAAGGAATCTATATGTGTTAAACATGCATGTATATTCATTAAAACATTATTAACATGTAAACAAAAACGGCAAAAAAAATAAATATAAATTATATACTGTATATATCAATGTATGTATATGTATATGTATATATATATATATATATGTGTGTGTATATATATGTATGTGTGTGTATATATATATATATATATATATATATATATATATATATGTGTGTGTGTATATTTATGTATATATGTGTGTGTGTGTGTATATATATATATATATATATATATATATATATATATATATATATGATATGTGTGTGTATGTTACTCATCAGTTACTCAGTACTTGAGTAGTTTTTTTACAACATACTTTTTACTTTTACTCAAGTAAATATTTGGGTGACTACTCCTTACTTTTACTTGAGTAATAAATCTCTAAAGTAACAGTACTCTTACTTGAGTACAATTTCTGGCTACTCTACCCACCTCTGACAATGAGTTATGATATCCTAGAAAAGCATGGAGCTTGAAACTTAAACACATTTTATATTCTTCTCTTGTTGGTGATTACATGCTTAAAGTTGTAGCAGAATGTAGCGTTTTGTAGGATGGGCATGATTATCGAGTAATTGAAGAGCTGAATTTTGAAATTTGCCTATAGGGGGCGACAAACCTCTGGCTCATGAGTCCTCGCCGCCATCAACGTAATGCGGCTAACCAATGTTGGGATTATCCAAACTAAACGGGCAAATGTCCAAAGGAAGTAAACACTCCAAAACTAGAATATGTCATTAGTAAATCGATAAAAATATAACATTCCCGCCACAAACCTCCCCTAGCTTTTAGCTTACAGGCCTCCCAGTGGAAATGAAGACAAAGCAGTTCTCCTACCTTTGTTTTTTTTTGCTCGTCCATTGTTTGGTGTTACACCGAAATGATTCCCTCCAGAAAAAAGGACGCTTCGCCTAAATTGACCCATTCATCTATTTCTACCATAAAGCCTAATTTGTAACTTTCTGTGAAGAACCGTCTTCGTGGTTTCTTTATTAAGTGTACTTAATAAGGTACAAACTTCCAACCAATGTCATTTGGAAACAGAAGTAAATATACAAAAACAAGTTGGCTGTAACATATAAATTTAGCACAAACATGCAAAATAATAAACAAGGGCACAATATATATCCATACATCATTTGAAAGAGGAAAATAAATAACATTTCAATAATGTATATCTTTATTCGAGGTTTTCTCTTTGACCATTTGTGGATATAATATTTTGCGTGGGTAATAATAAATACGTTTAGAATATATTTAACATTATGACACTATCGTATTCAAATAAAACATTTTTCCTCCACCTACTTGAATCGTTGCTGTTTTATTAAAAAAGTGATTCCGTTTAAAACCATAAGAGGTGTTCAAAACTTTATTCATCCCATAATGGGAAAATTGTGAGGTTGCAGTGCAGATCATTAAGTCCATAAAACACTTAATAGTTAAATTTGTTTTAACTATTAAATTAACCTAAAATATGACTTATTTTATCTTTGTGGAAAATATTGGACACAGTGTGTTGTCAAGCTTATGATGTGATGCAAGTGTAAGCCACTGTGACACTATAGTTCATTTTTTAAAATGTTTTTATTTCATTTTTTGCAAATGGCTGTGATAATGTACCGTATTTTTCGGAGTATAAGTCGCACCGGCCGAAAATACATAATAAAGAAGGAAAAAAACATATATGTCGCACTTTTTGGGGAAATTTATTTGATAAAAGCCAACACCAAGAATAGACATTTGAAAGGCAATTTAAAATAAATAAAGAATAGTGAACAACAGTCTGAATAAGTGTACGTTGTATGACGCATGAATAACCAACTGAGAACGTGCCATAACGTAACATATTATGGTAAGAGTCATTCAAATAACTAACATATAGAACATGCTATACGTTTACCAAACAATCTGTCACTCCTAAATCCCATGAAATCTTATACGTCTAGTCTCTTACGTGAATGAGCTAAATAATACTATTTGATATTTTACGGTAATGTGTTAATAATTTCACACATAAGTCGCTTCTTAGTATAAGTCGCACCCCCGGCCAAATTTTGAAAAAAAACTGCGACTTATAGAAAGACAAATACGGTAAATAAGGGATTTCTAATCACTGCTATGTTGGAATTCTTATTAATATTGATAGAGTTGTTGATATTCATTTTTTTTACTACTTTTGGATTGTTTTGTGTCATGTTTGTGTGTCCTCTCAATTGCTCTGTGGATTGCTATTCTGAATGTTGCTGGGCCGGGTTTGGTTTTGGAATTGTATTATTATGGTATTATTTTGTTGGACTGATTACATAAAAAAAGAAGTCTGCAAAAAAACAAGGTAAAACACATGAAAACAAGGGGGTAACATTAAAAGAAAAAGGACATAAAAGTTCTTAAAAGAGCACAGAGTTGATTCAACAAGCTGACACTTCAGCGGCCCCATTTCTACATACAGCTACAAAATTTAAAACAACGAAAAAAAAACCCCAAATTGCGATAAATATTACATATTGCGCACATACGATTGCACCATGCATACACCAAAAAACTACAAAAACATTTTTTTTAACACCCACATACACCGCGGTGGCCTCTGCAGTGCTTCACGCCATTGTCTGCTTGTGTGGTGGGCCACACGGCCACAGACCCAACAAAGCTACCAAGAGAGCCGACTCCGTCCTAGGCTGCCCAATAGCCCCTGGCCAATGTCCGGTGCGCGCGGATGAGCGAGAATCTGTCAAGGGAGGCCAAAGTGTCCCTTACATGCTCATTTAGCTCAGTGAAGCTCGTCCGTCCCGACGCTCAACGCTAGCTCCACAGCCCCGTCTCTTTCTCCGCATCTCCTCCGGTCTCTCCAGCAGCTGGTCTCCGGTGCAAACAGGGCCATGGCCAAAAGTAATGAAAGTGCCATGAAAAAACCAAAACCAAAAGACAAAAAACACACAAAGGAGGGCTCCTGCAACCAGCAGCCATGACTATCTTGAGGGAAAAAAAGGCAAATATTTTCGTCATGAAGGTTACAAAAAACCCATAATGGATCAATGTTATGGTTTAATCTTTTCAATCTGATTCGAAACTAATAAACCTATGAGGAAATTTGAAATTCTGAGAGGAAATCTTGTTCCTGTGAACAGGAAGTTTTCCAATGATATATTACACGGACACGACAGAGAAAACAGTTTTCGTCATCATTGTTCAAATATTGTAATGTATGTCGAGACGCTTTGAGGACATGAATTCCATCGATCACTTTACTGAGTATAACTCTTTATTGTCGGCCATAAACACATCACCAAAACATTAGTAAAAAAAATTATATCTTCGAGAGGAGCCAGATGAGGTGGTTCGGGCATCTGGTCAGGATGCCACCCGAACGCCTCCCTAGGGAGGTGTTTAGGGCACGTCCGACCGGTAGGAGGCCACGGGGAAGACCCAGGACACGTTGGGAAGACTATATATCCCGGCTGGCCTGGGAACGCTTCGGGATCCCCGGGAGGAGCTGAACGAAGTGGCTGGGGAGAGGGAGGTCTGGGCTTCCCTGCTTAGGCTGTTGCCCCCGCGACCCGACCTCGGATAAGCGGAAGAAGATGGATGGATGGATATTTCATTAGGAACAAAACATCTACATAAACATTTCACTCCAGAGAAAAAACATATTTAATTTTTTTTTTTTTTTGAGAAACATTGCTTGTTTTTTTTGTTACATGGGCGTGACGTCGGGCTGCAAACATCTGCTTTTATTGTACACATAATGTAACAATGACATTCATAATTGCCATTTACATACATGTTTCCCCCCGCTGTCCTCTTTCTTACACAAAATATTCAGTTTCATAACATTCTCATATTACAAAAAAAAAATGAGCGTCACTAAAACCAAGTCGCCGCCTTCACTAGCACTGTCATAATAAATTACATAATATATGTAATACATTTGATGACGTTCATGACTTGAAGGCATTTAGCAAACCAGGTGAAAATAACAGGTCAGTGAATTGCCAACTATTTAAATGATCTACAGTGAGCTAGACGTGCACCCTGAGGTTCAGGCAGTAAGCAAAACCACAACATTTAATTGTAAATGAAATTCTTGCCTTCTAAAGATGAGCCTATTTAATACAGGATATGCCATACAAAAACCTACAAAAAATGCAACTATTAACATTTCATTCAACACGTCACAATGTATACATTTATCCAATACTGCTTTTGTTGTACACAACAATGCTGTTTTGTTTTTTCAGTGTTGTCAATAATACTGCCGGGTAGTACTGACCCTCACAATATGGGAACAGAAGCAACACAACATTGCCAAACACAAGCGCATAAGCAAGTGTTGATAGTCGTAAACTCATCCCGTTTCCCATTTAAAAAACATCTAAAAGTGAAAGTAACATTTTGTTCTTTTTTAAAGAGTAGAAAGAAACCGACTTTTACGTTTGAAATCCTGCAGCAGCATAAATATCATAAAACACACAAGGTTGGATCTGCATTACAAATTGAGGCGTGCACTTTTTTTTTTTTTAAAGCATCGACACAGTCATCAAAAACTTAAGAACCAGAATGTTCTGCTGCTCCTCCTGTTAAAAGATGTCGAAAAACATGCAAAACCACAGAAATGACGTGTTTCATCCTTCATTGTTACATTCGTGAGAACTTGCAAAGCTGCAAAAAGTAGCATGTTATTCTTTTTTTTTGTCGTAATGAAATAAAAATCTACACATTTGTGGAATACACATTAAACATTCTCACAGTATAAAAGAGTAAATTAGACGTCCGCTCTGCAGATTAAAATCTCTTACCTAAGGAAGTCCTTTCGTGAAACAAAATGATGTCTCTTTTTCCTTCATTATGGTGCACTGCTGTCTACTATGCACATTAGTGGTAATGGAGGCTCTTTTAGCCATCGGTGAGCTTTTCGAAACCGCAAGAAGGTCCAGCTTTTGGGAGTCTGCGGGGATTTGGACAAACTGCTCAAGAGCTGGAAAGTGTGCACATCTTTGAAGTCTTCAACATAAACTGAAGGTCTCTCCTCTTCTTCATCGTGTACTTGTCATTTTTCATCATCAGACGTCCCCAGAGGGTAAGGTGAAGAGCATTATGGATCAGCCATAGAGGCACTGAAGAAGACATTGTGGCAGGAACTGAAAGCTAGAATGAGAATTGGAACATTTTGAATTCTGTCCATGAAATATAGAAACAATGAATGGCTAAACACGAAAGAGTTATGGCGGCCTGTACACAGTGTTGAGCTTCATGGCTGTTAAGGTACTAACTCCTTTGAATTGAGTTTTTTTTTTTACTTTAAATTACACAAATCAGTGTTAATATTAAGAGTGATATCAGTCCCATATCAGCAAAAATACAAGTATCGGATTGTATCGGCTTATATCTCCTGTAAAATTTCTGATACAAGCAGTCCTGCCGATTGTTTGATTGTGCAAAACTGGGCAGCCAGTTAACATCTACCCTATTTTCCGGATTATAAGTGGCACTTAAAATCCTTTTTTCCCCTCAAAACTCGACAGTGCGCCTTATTACCCGGTGCGCCTAATGCAAGGAATAAGTTTGGTTGAACTTACTCACCTCGAAGCAATTTTATCTGGTACATGGTGTGGTGATAAGTGTGACCAGTAGATGGCAGTCAAACATGAGAGATAATTGTAGGATGCACCGTTTGATGTGATTCAACATACAAGTATTATTATGGTGTGTGTACAAGGTAAGACATATTATCTGACGTTTTGTTTCGCAATATTATGCAAAAGCAACTTTTCTTACCTTCTGGTACCTGCTGATCTGTATTTGGGATCTGCATAAATCCTGAAAAATTGCGCACGTCCACCTTTGTCGTCTGTACCGTAGTCGATAAGCTTCTTCTGTTTCTCTATCTTCTTGTTATGGGACATTCATCCTCCACTGTTGCCATTTCTAATTTAAAGTAGTGTAAAGTTCTTACTTGTATCTGTCAGTCAACTCTCCATGAAAGCGCTAAAACATACCGGTGTAGTGAGTTTACACTATTCACCCAAGGAACTTTAGTTATTACAGTTCCTGTCGGACGGTTTTTCACGGGACACATTTCCGGTGTTGTTTCCGGATGAGGAGATGCTGCTCTGTTATAATTTTAAGTAAAGTCTGAATGTCATTAAAACAGTTAGGTCCATCTTTTGACACTTCTTCCACTCCCGTCCTTGCACGCTACACCGCTACAACAAAGATGACGGGGAGAAGACGCTGCCGAAGGTGAGCCACGTAAATAAGACCGCCCACAAAACGACGCATACGGAAGCGACTGTCAGAAAGCGGCTTGAAGGTGATCTGTAAAACATAATCTATGCAACATTTTGACCAAATAACCACCATTACATGTTATGTAGACCACAAGGAAGTGTTTTCCATTTCGAAAAAAATAATAACAAGACTCCTTCAATGCGCCCTATAATCCGGTGCGCTTTATATATGAAAAACGATCAAAAACAGACCATTCATCGGCAGTGCGCCTTATAATCCGGTGCGCCCTATGGTTCGGAAAATACGGTAATTGTCCTCCAATGGGCACACAAGGTTGGTCTTTTCTTCTCTTTCAGTCACGTCATTTACAAAAGGTAAGGCTAGCAGCTACAAAGAGCTAGCAGCTACACAACAGCTAAGCACACAATAACACACAAGCTAGACATACATAATACTGTCTCTTAGGATGTCCTAATCAACAATTTTGTCCTCACATCCGATCTGAATTTGATTCTCAGTCCGATACTTTGACAATAGATTATACAATTGAACATGTTTTTAGCAAGTAACTAAAGCAAAAAACAAAAACAAACAGTTTTATCTAGCTTATCTCATTGAACGTAGAATTTGCTAGTATAGATTTAGTATTACATGTGTGGTATTGAATGCTACATATAAGTATTCTAACAAAATATAGTGGCTCGTGCAAAATAACTAAATAAAAGCAAAAACGACTATTGGCTTCCATTTAAATAATTTGGGTTTTGCCCCAAAGCCTTCCTGACACACTCTCTGAGTTCGTAACAACAACAACAATAACAAAAAACAGCAAAAAAAGGATATTTAATAAAAAACCAAAAAAATAAAAATACCAAATTAGAATAACTAGATATCGATAGTATCAACATCTGGATCTATCGTCCCTACTTTACATTGAAGCTTAAGCAGTTAGCTTCCTGTGCCGTCCTGCTTGGTGTGTGTGTGTGTGTAGAATGCTTAGCCATTCATTTTCCTCTAGTCCTCCAGTGATAATAGTATGTGGAAGAAACGTAGTTTGTTTTCCACCATGGTGGTGAGCATTATAATCTTAGAAGCAATTTTGCACTGTGGATACACGACACGTTTGTGGCAACTTGCTACCAAATTCGAGCCGGTTTTCTGGCAAGACATGCACCCTCCTAGAAGTCATGCTACTCTTGCATGTGTGTTTTTTATTCATTTTATTTAACCTTTATTTAACCAGGAAAAAATCCCATTGAGATTAAAATCTTATTTTTCAAGGGAGTCCTGGCCAAGAGGCAGCTAAGTTACACATAACATGACAGGATGGACACCAAGTAAAACAGTTACAGATAACTGAGGCTCCTTCAAATGCTCTGTTTAGATTTGAAAGCATTTAGGATAAAAATTCAGTCAGCTACCAGTCTCTTTGTAACATGTTCCAAGCACAAGGAGCTGCATACACAAAAGCTTTTTTCAGTGTGAGCAAAAGGGACAGAGACCAACAGCTGATCGTTGGATCTCAGTGCAAAAGAGTCCGTACTTCTCTGTGAAATCAATGCACAAACAAGAATATGGAAATGTAGCTGTCTCTCCCTGAAGGTGCATACTCTTGAAAGGAATCTTTCACAAGAGTAGAATCTTCAGCCATGTAAGCACTGGGACACAGCTGTGGTAAAGACCGTTTGGACTTGGCAGCTAATCAGTTAAAAAAAATCAAATATCGGCCCCCTATCCGATCTCATGATCGGATCAGGACACCTCTTGTAAAAGGTGTACTAATAGAAACAATATTGTAGACTAAAACATGGCATTTGTCCGTATGAACAAGTCAAAAATTAATATACTTGCATATTACTTACAGACACAAAGTCTTCAAGATAGAAGCGTATTAGAAAGTATTCAGTAACAAACATGTTGACATCATAATGAGCTTAACTTAATGAATTATTGTGGCCACTACATGTCGCCAATTTAACACTCGATTTTAACTTAATTAAAGACAGCATAATGTCATGTCTGTGTAATCATGTTTTGTTTTGTTTAGTTATTGGACTCTTTTTAGTTCCTGCTTTTCACTCCCTTGTCTTGTTTCCATGGTTACCCATTAGTTTCACCTGTTCCACGTTTGGACTCATTGTGCACTCTTGTTTGTCACCATAGCAACCCATTAGTTTTCACCTGTCATGTCACGCACCTGTTTTGAGTCACGCACCTGTTGTTAATCATGTCTGTGTTATTTAAGCTTTTCATTTTCTGTTGTTCGTCCTGGTGTCATATCTTTTCTAACCCTGCTATCCTCTGGTATCAAGCCATGTTTACAGTCCCATGCCACAGTAAGTGTCTTTATTTCGTGTTCACAGTTTCTGCCTTTGTGCAAGTTTTGTTTTCATTCGCCAAGTTTTTTACCTCCGCCATTGTGCGCGCTTTATGTTCCTTTTTGATAGTAATAAATAAATCATGTACCCACCTTCAAGCCATGTCCGATCCAAATTCAATTGCATCTCGGGAAAACAATCACTCCATAGTCCACGCTTTGACACATAAGTCTATTCCAGACTGTTAATAATAAATAGGTTACTGTTTTTCATACCTATTATTGTTTTCTGTTTGACTATTTTCACTTGATCAAGACTTTTCCAACGTTTCAAACTACTAAATAATAAAAGTATGTATGATTGGTAAATCATACATACTTTTATTATTTAGTAGTTTGAAACTGTAGCGAATCAATATCTGTAACGACAAAAACGTATTTTCCGGATTATAAGGCGCACTGCCGATAAATGGTCTATTTTAAATGATAAATAAATGATAAATGGGTTGTACTTGTATAGCGCTTTTCTACCTTCAAGGTACTCAAAGCGCTTTGACACTACTTCCACATTTACCCATTCACACACACATTCACACACTGATGGAGGGAGCTGCCATGCAAGGCGCTAACCAGCACCCATCAGGAGCAAGGGTGAAGTGTCTTGCTCAGGACACAACGGACATGACAAGGTTGGTACTAGGTGGGGATTGAACCAGGGACCCTCGGGTCGCGCACGGCCATTCTTCCACTGCGCCACGCAATCTTTTGTCATATAAAAGGCGCACCCGTTTATAGGGCGCATTAAAGGAGTCATACTTTATAGCTTACCAAAGTCGTACTAAAACATGTTGATAGATTTTTGAGCGCTGTGTGTATATATATATATATATATATATAATATATAATATATATATATATATAAAATATATAATATATATATATATATATAATAATATAGTTATTATATATAATATATATGTTATATAATAATATATATGTTAATAATATATGTTATATAATAATATATAATATATAATATATATATATATATAATATATATATATAATATATATATATATATATATAATATATATATATAATATATATATATATTCTATATTGTCAATGGCACATATAAAATGTTGGTGTTGTTTACTTGAATGATATAATCATCATACCTCCTACCATGTATCTCTTATGTTTGACTGCCATCTACTGGTTACACTTGTCATTACACCATGCACCAAATAAAATTGCTTCGAGGTCGGTGAGCAAAACCAGAATTATTCCGTACATTAGGCGCACCGAGTTATTAGGCACACTGTCGAGTTTTGAGAAAAAAAAGGATTTTAAATGTGTCCGGAAAATACAGTGGTCAAGGCTCCAATATCGATATTGTACCAGAAGTGAAAAGAAAAGTTCCAGAAAAAGCTCTGTTACTTTGTTGTAAATGTAGATTAAATTTGTATTTCACCACAAAGGGGTAGGACAATAGCGTACTGCATGTTCTTATCTGCTCATACTTAATATTAGGCTTACTGGGGACTGTAAATTATTGGTAAGTGTAAATATGAGTTGTTTGTCTCTATGTGCCCTGTGATTGACTGGTGACCAGGCCAGGATGTACCCTGCCTTTCCCCCCCAAAGTCAGCTGGGATAGGCTACAACTCCTCCACCACCCTAATCAGGCAGTATAGGAAATAGATGCTTTACAAATTACCTTACAAGCTGATGCCTCATCTTCAAAACTGTCCAGCACTGCTGGGGTCACACTGTAACAGGCGTACGATGGAGGGGTCACTCTTTGCTCCCTTGATGAACTCCTCCAGGGACAGCTTACCTAAAACAACACATACTAAAAGTCAGTTTGGATTGCTGAAATATGTTCCTAAGAAATTATAATTCAACTCAATGTAGCAATTTCTGCAGAAATTGCGTGTAAATGCTGAAAAGGTGATACTAAACTGAAATGTTGATGAAATGCTAAATAAATGGTAGATATTGTGAATAAATTGATGAAATGTATAACAAATGTTAAAGTAAAGTAGTAACATTTTCCGAATTTGCTAAAAGGCTAGCATAAAACGTTAACACGCTAACATGGGAACAGTTAGCGTGCTGTACTTCCAACATGGCGGCATGTCATCAAATCTATAATAATTGAATCAAAACGTCGAAAATTTGCTAAAAAAAAAT